>NC_073409.1:12717500-13017500 GCF_028641065.1 Leucoraja erinaceus
GCAGGGGTGGAAGAGGTCTCTCATGATTTTGTTTGCTCTGGAGTTGCACCTCCTGTTGTATAGTTCCTGCAGGGGGGTGAGTGAAGTTCCCATAGTGCGTTCGGCCGAACGCACTACTCTCTGCAGAGCCTTCTTGTCCTTGGCAGAGCAATTCCCGAACCAGATGGTAATGTTCCCGGACAAGATGCTTTCCACCGCCGCTGCGTAGAAGCACTGGAGGATCCTCGGAGACACTCTGAATTTCCTCAATTGCCTGAGGTGGTAAAGGCGCTGCCTTGCCTTACTCACCAGTGCTGAGGCGTGTGATGACCATGTCATATCCTCAGAGATGTGGACTCCCAGATATTTAAAACAGTTCACCCTATCCACAGGATCCCCATTTATACTCAACGGAGTGTACGTCCTCAGATGATGTGCCCTCCTAAAGTCCATGATCAGCTCCTTCGTTTTTTTGATGTTCAAGAGGAGGCTGTTCTCCTGGCACCAGAGTGCTAGATCAGCCACCTCCTCCCGGTAGGCCCTCTCATCATTGTCTGAGATCAGGCCCACAAACACTCTTCATTGTGCTGGATTTGCCCGCCAGAGGAAGTAGTTTCTCTCCCAGGACCCAATCAACACCTTGAAGCTGAGACTCCCACTTGATGTTCATATCCATGGGACACGACCCAGGTGAGTGGAGCGTGGCCCAACACTGTGGCCCTCTAGCCCTGGATGGGTCTGGTCTCACTCCTCCCCACAGCCACTGCACCCCCACTCCACAGAGCCCAGGACCGTACACAGTGTTGACGAGAGATCAGGTCCCAAAGCATTGCCCAGCGTCTGTTCATCGCACCCCACTAGGTAGGTAGTTTAGGACTCCCAGCCAAAATAATTCAAGCTGGCTTTGTTGAGAATGGACGGGTGAAAACAGAAAGATTTTATTCAGGATAAGGTAAGCTGAGCTGCACCGAGCCCGGTGCCAGCACCTCTGAGCACTGTGTGCGGTCCTGGGCTTTGCAGACAGAGTACATGCCCTGATGACCGAGTTGTGCAAGCAGCAACCAGCACAGAAACTGTGTGAAGGTTTAAATATCGAAGCTCTGCCAACTCTTGCGGTCTGTTGCCTTCGATGTCACAGCCTCTTCCTTCAAGTCTCCTTCCTCCCTGCGTTGTGACTGACATACTCATGAAGAAACCATGCCAGCACCTCCACTTTAGCCGATACCTACATCGTCCCCACGGTAAGGGTTAGCATCTTTCCTAATCAAGAACCCTGGGTGGACAGGTCCATTCGTGTTGCCTTGAATGCTCGCACCGCTGCTTACAACTCCGGCCTGGCATCCGGCAATATGGACGTCTACAAGGCAGAGTCTTACAGACTGCGAAGGATGGTGAAAAACGCATAAAGGAGGGAAAGGGACAGGTTGGAGTCGCAGATGGAGCAGCAGGACACCAGACATCTTTGGCAGGGGCTACAGGCTATAACTAACTACCGGAGCAGCCCCCCCCCCCTCAACCGGAAGTGCCGGCACCTCCCTAGCTGATGACCTCAACTCTTGCTACGCACAATTCAAGACGGGCAACGTCACCCCTAGCTCGCCGTCTAAACTCAGCACCGCCAGCATGCTGGCTAACGAGGGGCGTCCACCGCTGGGGATGTGCACACGTTCTCGGTGTCCGAGCACGAAGTGAGGAGGGCTCTGACGCGTGTGAACACGAGGAAAGCTGTAGGTATATCTGGGCGAGTACTAAAGTCTTGTGGTACTCAGCTAACTCCAGTGCTCACCACAATATTCAACCTCTCCCTGGCCAAGTCCATGGACCCTGCCTGTTTCAAAAGATCCACCATTGTACCAGTGCCAAAGAATGCCTCTCCAGCCTGCTTTAATAACTACCGACAGGACGCCCTCACCTCGGTAGTCATGAAATGTTTCGAGAGGCAGATCAAGAACCACATCTGCTCCCTCGCCACATGGACCACTGCAGTTCGCATACCTTCCAAACAGATCCACGGATGTTGCGGTCTCCCAGGTTCTGCACACTGCTCTCTCTCACCTTGACAGCCAGAAGGGGGGCTATGCGAGGTTGCCGTTCATTGACTTCAGTTCAGCGTCCAATACCATAGTCCCCACCAGACTTGCTGAGAAGCTGCTGGAACTGGTGCTAAACGCTCCCCTGTGTGCCTGGGTCCTGGACTTTCTCACCGCCAGGCCCCAGGTGGTCAAGATGGGGAGACATACATCCAACCCCCTCACCCTGAACACAGGATCCCTCCAGGGTTGCGTCCTCAGCCCCCTACTGTACTCCCTGTACACACATGACTGTGTGGCAGGGTTCAGCGCCAACTCCATCATCAAGTTTGCTGATGACACTGTGGTGGTGGCCCAGATCTCCGATAACGATGAGAAGGATTACCGGGAGGAGGTGGCTGATCTGGCACTCTGGTGTCAGAACAACAGCCTCCTCTTGAATGTCACTAAAACTAAGGAGCTGCTTGTGGAATTTAGAAGGGCACAACATCCGAGGATGTACCCACCACTGGAGATAAATGGGGCTACTGTGGACAGGGTGAGCTGCTTTAAATACCTGGGAGTCCACATCACAGAAGATCTGACATGCACTACACACACTGCTGCACTGGTGAGTCAGGCAAGGCAGCGCCTTTACCACCTCAGGCAGCTGGGAAATTCGGAGTCTCTCTGACGATCCTTCAGTGCTTCTACTCTGGGACTGTCGAAAGCATCTTGTCCGGCAACATCACAATTTGGTTTGGGATCAGCTCTGCAGAGAGTAGTGCGTTCGGCCAAATGCACTATGAGAACTACACTCTCCCCCCTGCAACACCAGGAGGTGCAGATCCAGAGCCAGCAATATTATGGGGGTTCCCTACCACCCCAGCAACAGACTGTTCCAGCTGCTACGGTCAGGCAAACGCCTCCACTGTCATGCTGTGAAAACAGAGAGGATGAGACGGAGTTTCTTCCCACAGGCCGTCAGGACTGTAAACTCTGATCTCACCAGGGACTCATTTACTGTTGTGTTGTGTCTTATTCATTTTTTTATTTTTCCCCTAACATATAAATACTGATTAAGTTCTATTCTGTTCTGTTGTTTTTGCACAATCTGCAGGCATTGCCACTTTCATTTCACAACATCTTGTATGTGTATGTGACAAATAAAGTTGACTTGACTTTCTTAGAAGTTTTAAATATTTGGCACATCACCGAATACACTAGCAAACCTCTACAGATGTGCTGTAGAGAGAGTCCTTACTGGTTGCATCATGGCCTATCCCAATGTAGAGGAACACAAGAGTTTGGTGGACTCAGCCCGGTTCATCACGGGCCCAACTCTCCCCACCATTGCGAGCATCTACGCGAGGCATTGTCTCAAGAAGGCGGCATCTATTATCAAGGATGCCCACCATCTGGGCCATGCCCTCTTGCATTACCATCAACTTGTTTCTAATTGATGTTATATTTTGCAGTCTTTTTTTCACTGTCTAGTATAATTTATGTCTGTTACATTTTTGTGTGTTGCTGTGTGCTAGCGATGCTGCTGCAAGTAAGATTTTCATTGTACCCGTACATCACTGTACTTGTGTACATGACAATAAACTTGACTTGGTTTGACTGATAGGATCCAAGCCAGGTTCACATATTTACCACCTCGTGTGAGAGCGGCTGAAGTCGACTCGCAGGTTGGGCACAGATGCCCCTCCTGCCACCGCACTGATTACAAACACCTTCCGTGTTGTATTATGTGACGTCTCATCTCAGATTCACAAGGTCGTGGGTTCAGGTCCCACACTGACCCCTGAGAACAAAAACTCAAGATGAAGCTGGCAGTGCAGCCCTAATGGAGCGCAGCCGCACTGTCAGAGATAAGAACTTAAACTCACCTCTCGGTCCCAGAGCCACTATCAGAAAAAAGAACTCAGGAATGACTTTAATTCTCCCCCGTGCTCTGGACTGATAATACTCTCTCATCCAGCCTCTCGGAAGCATCCCAAGGTGGAAGTGGGTGCCACCGAAATGCAAATTTACTCCCTGGTCAACTCGTCCCTGCCCACCCAAAGCACCCCCTCCCCAGGTACTTTCTCTTGCAACCGCAAGAGATGCAACACCTGTCCCTTTACCTCCCCCCTTGACTCCATCCAACGACCCCGACAGTGTTTTCAGGTGAGGCAGAGGTTCACTTGCACCTCCTCCAACCTCATCTGCTGTATGTGTGAGAAAGAACTGCAAATGCTGGTTTAAATCAAAGTTAGACACAAAATGCTGGAGCGACTCAGCGGGACAGGCAGCATCTCTGGAGAGAAGGAATGGATGACATTTCGGGTCGAGACCCTTCTTCGGACCCAAAACATCACCCATTCCTTCTCTCCCGAGATGCTGCCTGTCCCGCTGAGTTACTACAGTATTTTGTGTCTACCCTCATCTATTGTATCCGCTGTTCCTGGTGTCAATTTCTGTACATCGGCGAGACCAAGCGATCGTTTCACTGAACACCTCCACTCAGTCCGCCTTAACCTACCTGATCTCCCAGTTGCTCAGCACTTTAACTCCCCGTCCCATTCCCAATCTGACCTTTCTGTCCTGGGCCTCCTCCATTGTCATAGTGAGGCCCAGCGCAAATTGGAGGAACAGCACCTCATATTAGCTTACACCCCAGCGGTATGAACATTGACCAGTTCTCCCACCAGTCTTACTATCTCCAACTACATTCTAACTGTCCCGCCCACTCACCTGACATCAGTCTGAAGAAGGGTCTCGACCCGAAACGTCACACATTCCTTCTCTCCAGAGATGTTGCCTGTCCCGCTGAGTTACTCCAGCATTTTGTGTCTACCTTCAATTTAAACCAGCATCTGCAGTTCTTTCCTACACATTCATAAAACACTGATTAGGCCACACCTATCTCCTCCCCTTCCCTCTGCCCCCTCACCTATCTCTCTTCTCTCCACCCTTCCTTCCTTTGCTCTCCCGCCCCCTCTTCTCCTCCCACGTCCCCCATTCCTCGCCTTACACTGGAAGCCTATTATAGCTACGGATTTGTTACACTAATAAAGCAGTGCCACTCAATGATTGCAGCCCACTGATGGAACAGACCAAATCTGTTCAAATTTCAAGAACGCCTCGAGTCATTTCTTGCAGGAGGCGATGAGATGGTCTAATTGCTTTGCTGGTCCAACCTGCCACAGCTAAACCGATGTGGCAAACTCCACTCACCCTGCCATTCGCAGAAACAAGTCTTGCACAGATCTCGAATCTGCTCGGATAATTTCACCATGCATGATTTATGTTTTTTTGTGTGTTGTTTGAGCCTAGGTACCTGTGACGTTTCCGCAAACAGCACTTTCATTGTACCTGTACCTGAGCAATAAACTTGATTTGATTTGAAGGGCATCAGATGGGGTGGTGTCCTCAGGCAGAATGGATGATACATGATTGTGGGTGGCTGGAGGAGAACTGGAGGGAAGTTGTTCCACACAGTCAGTTGTTGGGAAGATTCAGCAGGAACTCCCTGACAAGAGAAGTGGCTATAATGCAAGTACAGGAACACCGGTGGGGAATGAGCAATGGAGTGGGACAGAGAGCTAGCATTGTCTCGATGGGCCAAGTGGTCTTCTTCAGTGCTCTATCATAGAGAAACTAAATAACTATTGCAGGTGAAAGAAATTGACGGAATTGCTGTAAAGCAAAAGATAGACTCATTCAGCGAGTGGCACTTGATATTCAGGCTCCGGTATTTTGAGTTGCAACGACAGCCTCATCATTCAGGGAACACAGTAGTGGCCACCTTGGCCTTGGCTCTGTGCCCTCCTCCAAATAAAATATTTACTTGTGTCGGAAGGAACTGCAGATGCTGTTTCAAACTGAAGATAGACACAAAAAGCTGCGGTAACTCAGCGGGTCAGTCAACATCTCTGGGGAAAAGGAATAGGTGACATTTCGGGTCAAGACCCTTTTATTTGCTTGTTGTTTACCTGAAAGGTGCAAAGGCCGCCCCGTGACAAACCCTCATCACCAACACAAGACTTTGGAAGTGTCTGGAATGGTATTTGCATCCACAAACGTAAAGGTATTTCATTAAGTGCCTTCCACAAACACATGCACATTGCGTCTTCTTTCTCTGAATAGCCACGGTCGTGGGCACATTTGAAAATGAGACACTTTTAGCAAATCTAGGTTGGTTGGCAATGTAAAATCAAGGAGAAATACCACACGGAAACAGCCACTTCAACCCACCGAATCAACCCCTACTATTAACTACACTTTTGCATTAATTCTACATGTCCTATTTTTCATTCTTCCCACATTCTCATTAAATCCTCCCAGATTTCACACTCACGTATACACTAAGAGCAATTTACAACAGCCAATTAAACTCCAAACCTGCCTGTCTTTGAGGTGGGTGGGAGGGCATTGAAGCAGCTGAGGAGAACCCACGCGGTCACAAGGTGAATGTGCAAACTCTAACAGACAGCACCCGAGGTCAGGATCGAACCTGGGTCTCCAGGGCAGCAGTGTTAGCCGCACCACTATGCCGTTAATTATTTGCAATTGTTCATAATTTTTTATCTGTAGTTGGGGATCTACAAAGAGGTGATTATCTTAAAGGGGTGAGAGCAAGTCCGATACGATAGAAACCACAAAATGGGAGTAGGAGCAAGTTCTCCATCCACGGACTGCTTTATAAGCAGAAACATTATAGTTTATTTCACATCTCCCCGTTAAGCCATTACCAAAGTGACGAGAAATTATGTAAAAATAAGGATCTGCACATTTTGGTTAATAAACAAAAAGACACAAAGTGGTGGAGTTGCTCAGCTGTTCAGGCAGGAAGAGTCTCGACCTGAAACATTGCATTCGTGCTCTCCAGAGATCCTGCCTGACCAGCTGAGTTACTCCAGCACATTGTGTCCTTTTGCAGAATTTATAACAATATTCAGTGATGCTTTCAACCCTTTCACACCATTAAACCAAGTATGACATAAACTTCAAGAGCCCCGAACTACCCTTGGATTAACTTGTTTCTATTCAATTGGATTACCTTTGAAGGATGATATGTTATCTGGTTTATACTTCGTGTGATGTTACATTGACTAGTCTCTCGACCCAGGAACAATGTGTACATCAATGCATCGCATCATTGGCACTCCCTGGGCACTGAATAAATAAAAAGTGACTCTGCTTACTCCTCCTTGACTCAGCCTCAGCTGCTCAGCAACAAGTGAGGAGTTCCTCCAGAAACAGCAGGGAGCTCCTCTCCCCCCAACTTCATTCAAGCTTCCACCATCACTCACACAGAGCAAGTGCTCCACAGTAATGAGATCTGTAATCAGTCAATTCCACAGTGGTGCCAACACACTCCTTGAGCCTCCTGAACCTTCCCCTGGGATTTTGCAAGGGGCTTTGCACCTCATAATTCAAAACCATCCGTCAAACTCTTAAGGAGCGTCAAGTGAACCAGCATCAAACATTTTTGCATCACTCAGTACTTGTGCAAGATTATCAAATGATTTTCTTTCCTGCACAAATATTGTACCAGGGATATTTTGCTTTGTATATTGCCTCAAGTAATGGTTACCCTTGATAACTTGGTGGTTAGGAGATTAATAGCACACGTGCACAGAACATAAACTGTCCAATTTATCATTTAATTGCTCAGTTGAGACTAGTAGATTTTTCAAATTCTATCACAGGTGTCACATGCAGCACGGGAGTTGTCTGTTTTACAGTCCAGCCATTTCAGAGAAAATGCCTGTGGCACATGGTACAATAATCTAAAATGGGATCCAATAAATGAGCTTTGTTTTAAAATATAGCTTCTCCAGAGGCTAGAATGTATCTGATCAACAGCTTCACTCTGTCTACTGCATAACACATCAGTTTTAACTGTAAAATGTTAACAATTTTGGGAATTATTGTAAAAACAGAACAGCAAAGACACAATAATTTTGCTATTAAATCATCGTTTGGATCAAAATGAAAATGTTTGTGCCAATGTTAACCCAACGCTACTTATAGAGAGAGCCAGCAGTCCCACAATCAATGGGCAGCACAGCTGGTAGAGCAGCTGCCTCACAGTGCCAGAGACCCAGATGTGATCTTGACCTTGTGTGTTGTCAATGTGGAGTTTGTATGTTCTCCCTGTAATTGCATGGGTTTCCTCTGTGTTTCCCTCCACGTCGCAAGGACGTGCAAGTTTGCATGTTGATCGGCCTTTGCTGCCCCCAGTGTGTTGGAAGTGGATGAGAAAGTGGGAAAACATAATGTGAACGGGTGATCGATGGTCCTTGTGGACTCGGTGGGCCAAAGGGCCTGTTTCCATACTGTATCTCAAAACGAATCAAATACAAACCTGTATTACACTAGGTTTCTACACATTGCATTGTTAAAATCAGGGCTACTGAGCCCAGCTTTGAGCACCTTCAGTTGTAATGACTATTGAGAAAGCAGAAACCAGAATTGGAAGTACAGAAGATTAAAAGGATTTTGTAATGCTTTCAAACTATGAGCTTGGCGAGATAACAATTCCAGTAACTTGAAAATGGAAATTGTCAAAATACGAAAGAGAGAAAATGGGGAAAATGTAGAAACAAAGAACTGCAGATGCTGGTTTACACAAAATGACACAAAGTGCAGGAGTAACTCAGCGAGTCAAACATAATCTCTGGAGAACATGGATAGGTGATGTTTAGGATCATGTTTATTTTCCCAAGATTGGGGTTGTTAGGAATGAAATTAAGTTATTGTTCATAGTGTAGGGCCAGAGACAGTTCCCAGAGCAAAGATCTATGAATTTGAGGTCTGAATTTGAAACCACTCTCGGAAACTAAACTTCAAATAATTTAATATCATTTTGAATGGCAGGGTAAGCCTGAGGGGGGTGAGTGACCTATTCCTGCTCCTGTCTTCTTGTGTAATGTAAATAAACACAAATTAAAATGTTGGTCTCAATAATGGTCTCTGCAGTGCCACTGAGTTATCATCAAACCCCTTCTGGTTCACTAATGCCCTTTGAGGGGTGGGGAGGGGGGGGGGGGGGGGGGGGGGGGGGGGGGGGGGGGTATCTGCAGTCCTTCCACAACTCGGCCTCTCTGGGACTCCAGACCTTCCACATGTGTTTGACTCCTCAGGCCAAAAGCAATGAGGAATGAAGAGTGAATTGCCAGTGACATACACATCAATGGGATAATGAAATAACATACCCACAAGCCAATCTTGGAACTTTCTGTAACTTTCCAAAGGGAAGTTGATAAATATTTGAAGAAGAAAATTACAGGTCTTCAAAGAAAGTACGGGGGCAGTGGACAATAAGAGCTTGGAAAATTAATGCAGGAGCCCAAGTCATCTCTTGCTCTGAAACGTCAACAACTCCAGAATGCCTTCTAGAAAAGAAGGAAATTGCTCCATGTCTTCGATCCTTTGAAGCACTTGCAGCGATTGAAGTGCACTTAAAGTCTGGTCACTGTAGTAACATGGCAATCGGAGAGCCACCAGAAAAGGTACTATGACAATGAGATGATCATCTGCGGTTGGTTGAGAATAATCTTGCACTGGGTTGTTAGGCAAGTTCATTTCTAAAATCAAGCATATGTTCATGCCAATTATGGGAGCAAATTCTGATTGATTGAACCTGCTGGCTGGACTCATGATGTAAAGTGGCTACTGGGTAAAGGCTGCAGCAGAACTGGAGAGAACATAGACATTAACTACCAACCACCCCCCCCCCCCCCCCCCCCCCCCCCCCCCCCCCCCCGTACAACCCACGACATGCCAGGCTTTGTCCTGCCCCATCCTCTCTTACAGCTTTCTTTCCCCCCCCCCCCCCCAATCCCTGTAATCAGTCTGAAGATCCAAATCCAAAACGCCACCTTTTTTTGGGTTTGAGCTTGAGTTTAGTTTATTGTCACGTGTACCGAGGTGTAATGAAAAGCTTTTGATGTGTGCTAACCAGTTAGTGGAAAGGTAATACATGATTACATATCCATGTTCGCTAAAGATGCTGCTTGACCCACTGAGTTACTCCAGCACTTTGTATCTTTTTTTTTGCAAACCAGCATCTGCAACTCCAAGGATCACCATATACATTAACTAGCCAGTTGAATTTTACAATAATTGTGAAATTATAGTTTGTGAATTGGGGAGAAAGCCCTTGCTCTTTGTCAGGATTGAGCCTGGGTATCTCTTAGTTCCTTCAGGACATCTGTAGGCCTAACGGAATCAAGGGATATTTGGAGAAAGCAGGAACAGGGTACTGATTCTTGATGATCAGCCATGATCATATTGAATGGCGGTGCTGGCTCAAAGGGCCGAATGGCCTGCTCCTGCTCCTATTTTCTATGTTTCTAAAGGTTTTAAAAGTTTTCTCCAAAAAGCGAAACTCTGGTAGTTCAGCGGTCAAGCTCATACTGCACCTGGGTGTTAATCTCAATGTCTGTGCCCATGTGTTAAAACTAGGGCTCAGCTCTACAGCTCGACTCGTGCTGAACCACAGCAACACAGGAATCATCACAGGGGCTCCCCAGCAGAGGCACCATCCCACAGAGTGGGGAGCAGCACAGGACGGTGATGAAACCAGTCTGGAGAGAGCGGAGATCACTGGGGAACCACCCTCTCACCACTCAGCTCCCGGCCCCAAGAATAACCATCTCACACATCTGTCAGCTCCTCCTCCCCCCCCCAATAGCTCTGCACCCACCCCATAATACCTGGGGACTATGTGGGTGGGGGGGGGAGCGAGCACTGATAGCCCACTCCACGACACACAGCCTGAGGAGTGCAGGGTCCTCAGCAGCAGCAGAGGGACGAAGGTTTACTGCAGTGATCAATTCCCTGCATCTCCTGCTGCCAACCACCCTGCGATCAATGCTCATTTAATTATAGGTTTAATGAAAGATCTGCAAAAACCGACTGGTTATCACTTTGCACCGTCCGAGTCCAGCTCCTGCTCCAACGGAGCCCTTCCCAGCCGCCCACCTGTCCACACGGGGCTGGACTCCACAGCCCCCCTTCATCATCTGACGTGGCCGCACACACTGCGCAAGATGCATTAGTGAGCCGTGGCTCTTTACTGCTCATACTCATCTCCCCGGGGAGGTGGGGCACCTTTTTATGTCTATCTTTGGTTTAAACCAGCATCTGGAGTTCCTTCCTGCACGGAACACCTTGTCCAGGGCAGGCAAGAGTCAGCAACTCTGGATCGGGGTCGGAATTCCAATGTGTTTATTGTCACATGTACCCAGCAAAACCCATGACATTACTGTTTGTCATGTTGTTACGTGTGGGCAGAGCAGCAAGGCAAATTCCTTGTATGTGAATACTTGGCCAATAAACTTATTTACTTATTTACTTATCATGCATCAGACCTCGCCTTGGCAGAAACTCAGGTGTCGCTATGTTTTGCCGTCGACAAAGTTATAAAAGTCCTAACTACTGCCTGACATTTGCTTCCTTCCCTGAGGGACCTTGTTGAACCATTTGGACTTGCACAGAATCACCTTGAGACTAAACTGAATTTAAATCCACCAGCTGCCCCACTGGATTTGAGATCTGGGCCTCCAGATGATGAGATTCAAAGATAATCTCATGACTGTCACACTCTTCCAACCTGCTTGAAGACATGCAAGTGGGTTTCTGAGGGAGAACTTAATACAATGGGCAGAGTTCGCTGACGGAAGTGGGAAGAGTCCTCGTGTCAGCGTCAGTACCTCTGTGTTCTTTGTGTCAGTAGACCTGCTAGACAAAGGTACGTCACCATCCACCTCTTCCACCAAATGGGTGAACCATTCCACCATCACGTAAAGATGTAACCAGTGATTGATCATGATCGATGGTTCTACCATGGAGCCAAGCACAAGGCTGACAATGGTGGGGGTGACGGTGATCAGGGCCAGATGGGAAGGCAGAACTGGAAGCGTACAGAGTCCTGAGGGTTCTAGGGCATAGAAGGACTCTCGGATGTGAAAGGACTGCTGATTGATCCTAAATGTTTGTTATTGCTCATCATCGTGCGGCTTATTGCATTCTGACAAGCAGCCAAGTGATTTAAATTCATGAATAAGTAAATTACTACAACACTATTAAACGCAGCCTTGCATCCAGTACATGCCAGGTGGCTGATGGACAGTGTTTTTGCTGCATTTTTGCAGAGCCTCCACACACCCAGTGATCCAGATGATGTCAACATTCTCCAAGTGTCCTGTTTGGCTTCAGAATCCAATGGCATCACGTGGTCTTCGGAACTCGCAGTCATCGACTCAGATATCCTCATGTCACAGGAGCCTGTTCGGCCCATCGAGTCTCTGCAGTCCCATTCCCCACGAATTCTCCCCACATTCCTATCGACTGCCACCAGATTCTAGCACTCACCTACACACCCCAGGGGCAATTTACAGAGTCTTTATGATGTAAGAGGAAACCAGGGCACCTGGAGGAAACCCACACAAGGGAGAGCGTGCAAACACCACACTGACATCACAGGGGACAATAGAACCTGTGAGGCAGCAGCTGCACTTGCTGTATGTAACCCAGCCCAACACTCCAGGTGTGGGGCAGTGCTGCACTGCGAGTGGAGCTGCGCTACTGGATATGCCATCTGATATTGGGAACTTGCCCACGGAGGTGGAAGCGAAAGATCACAGGGACAGTGTTGTCCAGGGCCAATATTGAACCCACAATCCAAATTTGGTATTCATGTGAAGTACTTTTGTTGGATCATTCTGTGGACAATTTAATAGCTTGTGCCACATTCCGATTATACAGGACAGTGAAAAAGGAAAGGACATTGGTGCAAAACAAGACATTGGTGCAAAAACCAAATTAGAAAACGTGGTGTTCTGTTACTGATGATGATGGTTACTGTTACTATGCCAGTGGTGGGCATCGTTATTGTGCCGGGTACTCAGCCTGGGCTGAGATGAGTCCACCACATTCTGTGGCCTCTTGCTTTCCTTGATGTGGGAATTGCCGTACCAATCCATGAAGCAACCAGTGCATTTGTAGAAGTTTGTTAGGGTATTCGGTGACATGCAAAATCGCTATAAACTTCTAAGAAGGTAGATACTGTACGTTGGTGTGCCTTCTTTGTGGCTACATCTATGTGTCGAGCCGTACAAGGTGTCAATTTGAAGCTATTGAAGTCAACTTTCTTCACTGCCGATCCACTAACAAAAACTGGCACGGGGTCTCCTGGCATCCCTTTTCTGAAGTCAACAATTAGCTCAGCGGTCGTGTTTGACGTTGAGCGAGAGGGATTTGTTGCGCATGTATGTTGATCCATCACCACCTGTGATTCGGCCGTCCGTGAATCCCTGTGCAAACCCAAGGTGGATGTTGGGCAGAACGTCAAACCTCACACTGCCCCATCTGTGGAAGAGTCTGTGGTTCCTACATCAGCTTCATCAACCAACCCAGACCCCACAGAACGAGCAGAACCAACAATGAGTTGCTTCCAAGAGACTATGTAATGGGCCAGTCCAACATACGCAACTTTTCGGCGACTGCCGGAACCCGTCATAGGTCGTTACAGGTCGCCGAAATTTTTCAACATGTTGAAAATCCAGTGGCAACCAGGACAAGGTACAACTCTTTGGGCGACTACTCATGACCATACAGGCTTCACCCCGTGACATGTCGCCAGGATGTTGCCTGTATGGTCGTGAGTAGTCTCCTCAGTCGCCCAAAGCCTCATACCGTCTTTCTGGTCGTCGCTGGATTTTCAACAAGTTGAAAATGTTCGCCGACCTGCAACGACCAATGACGGATGCCGGAAGTCGCAGAAAAAGTCGCGTAAGTGGGACAGGCCCATTAGAAGAAGAATTATTAGTTTCCAGAACCTAGTGTGACTGAAATAGTGGAACTGAAAGTACTGGGCATGATTTAAAATTTCATTAGTGGGAGAGATTTATTTCTTATTTATTTCCCAGTTGAATATCTGTCATATCCCAGTGATATTCATATCCTGAGAGATGAGTCTCTTAAAATGATGTACAGGCCTGAAACTTTAAACGCTGTTTAGACAGAGCATTTTGTCTGACTCTCTCCCACATGACCACAAGTCTCTCTGCACCATCCCGTCCTGTCCTCTCCAACACACACATTATTGTCAACACTAACAACACCCTCCCTCTCCACTCTGTATAACGCCTTCCATTCTAAACATGGTTCAGCAGTTGGACAGATAATTCAAGATCAACAATCAGCTGGAGCCATGTTATCAGCCATGCCATCCTGCTGCCAGCGCCTATACTCCAGGCCAGTGAAAGACCAGAGACTTTGATTTAACAGAAAGCAAGGATTCTCCCGTGAACCAAGAAACAATTCCCTGGACAGTACCATCTCATATAAACAGTGCATTCATCTTACTGCAAGATGTCAGAACCTTATGCCCCTGTCCCACTTAGGAAACCTGAACGGAAACCTCTGGAGACTTTGCGCCCCACCCAAGGTTTCCGTGCGGTTTCCGTGCGGTTCCCGGAGGTTTTTGTCAGTCTCCCTACCTGCTTCCACTACCTGCAACCTCCGGCAACCACCTGCAACCTCCGGGAACCGCACGGAAACCTTGGGTGGGGCGCAAAGTCTCCAGAGGTTTCCGTTCAGGTTTCCTAAGTGGGACAGGGGCATTTCAGCACAGAAGCAGACTGTTCAGCCCATTGAGCCTGCCTGAGTTCTTTGTCCACTCTCTTATATCCCTGGATTTCTTCATTTTTGATTATTATTCAATTCTCTTCAGAAAGGTTGTGTTGAAGTTGCTTCCAGGGTTGTTATAACATATCTCCTCCTCTCCCCCCCCCCCCCCCCCCCCCGCTTCAGTCCATGTTATGGAGCTCCCACCACTGGAAGCCTGCAGTTCCACTTTTAGATTAAACTCCTCGATAATTGTCTGTTCTGTCAACCCTGTTCTTTGCCTCCTCTGCTCCAGGGAGAGCTGGCCTGGGTTTTCCAATCACTCCATGGGAATAATGACCCTTGTCCCCGAGACTATGTCACTTGTGTACACAGCCCATCACTACACTTGAATGCAGAGAAAGCTCCTAAAAGAGACAGTTGGCAACGTGCTGTTAGAAACACACGAGTCCAACATTTCTTAACATCAGTTTAATGTTCCATTAATGACCTTTCTCATTACTAACATAATCTTATATTATTGCTGATTTGGGAACATTTTGAAGGAATTTTGTTCAAGGTAAATCTGCCAACTCAGTGGCTGTACCTGTTACTGGCCACCACTTTACTGAAGTTACTAAATAGTGCTTTACCAAACGCTACAATGAAGCCTCTGACAATTTCTCGTTGACAACAGTGATCACTAACCACTCATTACCCAGTGATAATCCAACTTGAAAAGCATTTCACACGATGGACTCCATCTATTGTGATATATATAAATGACTTGGACGTAAATATAGATGGGTTTGGTGAGTAAGTCTGTGGCTGATACCAAACTTGGAGAATTTTCAGACAAGTGAGGAAGGGAGTCAGGAGACACAACGGGATATAGATCAGCTGCAGAAATTGGCGTAGAAATGGTAGATGGAGTTTAATCCAAGCAAGTGTGAGATGCTGCACTTTGGGAACTTGTATGTAAGGGGAGAATATATAGTTAATGGCAAGGTACACAAAAATGCTGGAGAAACTCAGCGGGTGCAGCAGCATCTATGGAGCGAAGGAAATAGGCAACGTTTCGGGCCGCTGAGTTTCTCCAGCATTTTTTGTGTACCTTCGATTTTCCAGCATCTGCAGTTCCTTCTTAAACAGTCAATGGCAAGACCCTTAACAGCACTGATGTGCAGTGGGATCTTGGAATCCAAGTTCATAGCTCACGGAAGGTGGCAGTGCATGTAGATAGGAGGGTAAACAAAACAAATGATAAGCTTGCCTTCATTGAGTATAAGAGTCAGGATTCATGATATAGCTCTATAAGACATTGGTTAGGACGCATTTGGAGTATTGCATGCTTTTCTGGTCACCCCATTACAGGAACGATGTGGAGATTTTCTGGGGGAGGTTTACAAGAATGTTCTTGTGGTTAGAGGGCGACAGTTGCAGGGAAAGGTTGGATAGACTTGGATTATTTTCTCTGGAACGTTGGAGATTGAGGGAGGACTTGATAGATGGACAGTGTATAAAATTATGAGACATAGATAGGGTAGACAGACACAACCTTTTTTCCCCAGGATAGAAATGTCGGGAGGACACAGCTATAAGCCGAGAGGCAGAAAGTTTGATGGAGATGTGTGGGGCAAGTTTTTTTTACACATAGAGGGTTGGGGAACTGAACACACTGCCATGGGTTGGTGGTGGAGACGGATAGAATAGTGGCATTTAAGAAACTTTCAGATAGGAACATGGGGATGTGCAGGGGATAGAGGTGATATGGACCCTGTACAGGCAGATGAGATCAGTGTAGTTCGGCATTGCGTTGGGCACAAACATTGTGGGCTGAAGGGCCTGTTCCAGTGCTGTACTGTTCTGTATTCTATGTTCTAAGTTGTCTCTGCTGCTTGTAATACAGAGATTATCAGCATCCCCTTCCATGAAAAACCACTACCAATTCCTCCAGACAACAAGCCTGGAACAGATGGCCAGCAAGAAATGTTTGTCTCTACTTATAGCCCCATGGAACAGCGATGAGGGCAACAATTTCTCAATTCTGAAATAAAACAGGGAGATTAACTGGGGAAAGTAGTCATAAAACACTCACCTAGCCCCGAGTCAATACAACATTCAATTTACACAACATACGTGGAGAAAATATCCAAGCCCAGCTAGAATACATTGTGCTGTTTGAATAAATGATAAATATTACACATGATTCAATCTCCTCACAGCGGGAAGCATCAGATTCCGCTGCTAGACAAGGATAGTACAAAGGATTGAAGCATTCCTCCAGAGGTTAGCCTTTAACCCCTGCAACTCAAGCAGTGTTAGAGTGGGTCAACTAGAGTGAAACCTGGACTAGGTACAGAACAATTGAACCCAGACTGGGTACAACATGGTCAAACCCAGAGCAGGTACTGGTTATGTCTCAATGAATTGCACTTTTACCTTTTGGTTAAAGGTGCCAGTTCTAAATCCCACTCCAGATAATCCAGTGTGGTCTCAGAGAAATACTGAACTCTTTGAGATAATGTCTTCAGAGTGAGGTTAAATTAAGTTTCCCCACACGATCAATAATTATTCTCCCCACCACCATAAAACTAACTGCCTTGCGATTACAATGTCGCTGTTTGTGGGAGGCACAGTGGTGCAGCGGTAGAGTTGCTGCCTTATAACGCCAGAGACCTGGGTTCAATCCTGACTACAGGTGCAGTCTGTAGAGAGTTTGTACGTTTGCCCTGTGATCAAGTAGGTTTTCTCCGGGTGCTCCGGTTTCCTCCTACTCTCCAAAGACATACAAGTTTGTAGGATAATTGACCTGTAAAATTGTAAATTGGCCCTAGTGTGTAGGATAGTGCTAGTGTACGAGAATTGCTGGTCAGTGTGGACTTGGTGGGCCGATTGGATTGGAGGAACATGCTTGAGGTGCTGCTGACCCATGGAGTTATTGCTGGGCACAAGCCTCACCTTGGACCTGGAGACCACAGCCCCCAACCTCCCCCTGCACATACACCTCCCAGATTGCTGCTTCTCAGGTCACTCCCTGGGATTTGTCCTTCTTCTGTCCATGTCTATATATTCTGGAAAAATAAAGAGTCATCCTTGGCAAGCAGCCGACAGGTTACAAACTAGACGTGAAGTGTTTCAGTAAACGTTTGTGCTGCATTAGCCTGCAGGAGGGGGGGGGGGGGCTGGGCTGTGGGGAGCAGAGGTTGACCAGGGACTGGGCAATTTGAGTGGTGAAGCTGTCACGAATGGTGCAGCTGGGCTCAGCTCTGTGCCGATCGAGGGGAGCAGCGATGGGTGCAGCTTGTCACAGCTGGTGAATTGTGTGTCTGCACAATGGGCCCTGCCGTTGCTGGAACAGTGATGAGAGCCTGCGTTAGCCTGAATGAAAGGCCTTCTGTGTTGTGCAAAGTCACATCACACAATGTCCGCTGGGCATATGCCAAGGGGACGAGGGGTCCCAGCTACACCTGCCAAAGGAGGAACAGAGAAAGAGAGAGAGAGGTTGACAGATACGGACAGACAGCAGGATTGGCAGAGTGGTAGAGAAAGATAGGACCAGACCGATATACTAGAGCAAGATCAAACACAGCAAAAATATGTTTAACACTGATAACTCGGCCTCGACTTGCTGCATGGAATTTGATTATAAGGCCTATTTAAATTCTGATTATGAATGATAATCCAGTGTAAAACTGGTATTTAATGGTGCTAACTACACACAAAGGCAAAGCCAGCCCATCAGTCCAGGCACACAAACTCTTTACACTGTAGCGATTGATCTTTGGTTAACAATGAGAAGATCAGTGCAGCTGCAACAGAGAATTAAATATCCCCGAAAACAAATGACAAACAAATTAAAGAGGAGAGGCTTTGTCAGACTTAGTTAAAGCCCTGGGTTGTGTTGTTCCACGGGCTGGGGGCACATTAGCCGCAGCTGTTTACTGAACATGTCCTTTATAACAGCACTAGGGTGGGGAGAGGAGGGAAGTGGTGGGGAGAGGAGAGAGAAAGATGATGGGATTGGGAAGGAGGGGGGGTGGGGGTGGGGGGTGGGATTGGGGGTGGGTGAAGGAGCTGTTGTTTCTCCTGTTCCCAACCGCATTGAGGGAATTGTCAAGGCTAAACCAAGCAGCTGAACCATAGATCAATACAGGGCAGGACCAGGCCCTGCAGCCCACAATGTCAGGGTAGAACATAACGCCTATTTCAACCAATTCCTACTTACACTAATGATTTCTGCCTGCAAGTGCTCCATATCCCTCCACTCCATGCATATCCAAGTGCCTATCCAAAATCCTCTTCAATGCCACTATTGTATCGGTCTTGTCCACCACCCCTGGCAGCGCGTTCCAGGCACCTGTGAAACATCTCCTTCCAAACATTCCTCCTCTGATCTTAATACAGTATTTCCACCTTGGAAACTATGTCCTGAATATGTCGACCCCATCTACGTCTCTCATAATTGTGTAAACTTCCATCAGGTTTTCCTTCACCCTCTGCCCCTCTGGAGAAACAATCCGAATTTGTCCGACCTCTCCTTATAGCTAATATCCTGTAATCAAGGCGCCATCCTGGTGAACCTGCATTTGTTTGTGCCTGCATTTCTCTGAGAGGCACAGAGTCAGACTGCACAGAAGCAAGTCCGTCAGCCCACCAAGGACATACTCGACTTGTACATCGCGGAACAGAACATGATCAGTGTCGCGGTGGGCTGTCAAGTCAAGTCAAGTCACTTTTATTTCTATAGCACATTTAAAAAACAACTCTCGTTGACCAAAGTGCTTTACATTGGTGGAGGTACTAACATTACACAACAGTGGTTCATAGATTAAGTACAGACATGAATACATACATATAACCCTCCCTCAGAGGACGTCAAGAAAGGCTTGAGAGTAAAGATGAGTTTTAAGTCTCGACTTAAAAGAGTCGATGGAGGGGGCAGTTCTGATGGAAAGAGGGATTCTGTTCCACAGTCTAGGAACCGCAAAGGCGCGGTTGCCCCTGAGCTTATGCCTAGACCACGGGATGTTCAGTAACCCCAAGTCGGCCGATCTGAGGGACCTGGAGGTGGTGCGGTGGGTGAGCAGACTTTTGATGTAGGTGGGGGCAAGTAAGGGCTTTGTAAACATAAAGAAGGATCTTGAAATGTATTCGGAACCGCACAGGGAGCCAGTGGAGAGAGGCCAGGATCGGGGTGATGTGGTCCCTTTTTCGGGTGCCCGTCAGTCGTCTCACTGCGGTGTTTTGGACCAGTTGCAGGCGGGACAGGGAAGATTGGCTGATGCCGTGTGGGATTCGGACTGTGCCCTTTGCCTGCAACCTTTGCTGCCTTCCTGTCACGAGGTTACGACCAGATTCATATGGCTGCCACCTCTTGGAGCGACGTAAACCTGGTGGGATTCTACAGGGGGGTGGGTGTTCATCAGGAGAAACTGCTCAGTCCGGCCCCTGGTCGCCCTCAAAGGCCAGGAACCAGAGTGGAGGTGGAGAGAGTCAGCGGCGGAGTCTGATGCTGGATAAAAGATCCAGTCTTACCTTCCGTGCTATCAGGGTCAGCTCAGGAGGCGCTCCTGCAGCTGACACAAAGGCTGGAGTAACTCAGCGGGACAGGCAGTTTCTCTGGGGAGAAGGAATGGGTGACGATTCAGGTCGGGACCCTTCTTCCAACCATTTACTCAGCTGGTTTGCCTAACGTTATGACATCACAAAAGGCGTGGTATTTCCAATACACACACGGCAAGATCTCACAAACAACAACAACAAGATAATGTGTGGGAGGAATATTATCAGGTTCTAGGCAGAACTCTTGTATTAAGTTCCCATAGAATGGTGGGTCCGTGCAAGGAGGCGGACTGCCTTCAGGTTGATGTTTGATGAAGGGTCTCGACCCGTTACCTACTCCTTTACTCCAGCATTTTGTGCCTATCTTCAGTGCAAACCAGCATCTGCAGGTCCTTCCTACACATATAAACACTGTGTCTGCAAGGTCAAAATCCAGGTATCCCATAGAGAGGATTCTGTCCACAACCGGAATGATAGCCCAGGTTCCACTGCTGAGCCCAAAGCCTTTCCACCAACTCAAGACAGGAGTCAGCAGCGTGTTGGGACTAGCTTGGATGAGTGCAGCTCCAACCACACAAGAATATCAACACCATCCAGGCCAAGACAGCCGCTGGATTGGCACACTATCCATCCCCTAAGATCATGTCTTCCACCACTAATTTACATTCAGGCAGTGGACAGGATCCCACTATCAATGACACCAAGGTGATAATGAACAATTATTTCACGGAACAGTAAATGTGGCGAATTAACACTCTCCCTCGCAACGAATACAAATGTCTGACCTTCCTGAAGTCTGAGAGGATTTTTCACACTGTTGTAGTCACACGTTCCGTGTCACACTTCAAAAGTGGAGAGGCTTCTGCTAAATGAGACAGTGAGAGAGACAGGGAAAAGGGGAGGGAGAGGCAGAACTGGGGGTGGGGGGGCAGGAAAGTGTGGAGGGGTGCATAGGCAGGAAAGAGGGGGGGGAAGGGGAAGGGAGAAGGGGGGAAGGGGAGGGAGGGGAGGAGGCAGAAAGGGCAGTGAGGAGACAGAGAGGGTGGAGGGAGGGAAGGGGAGGGGAGAGATTGTGGAGCTGGGGGTGTGGGGCGGGGGGTGAGTGTTTGCAGTTGAAGACCATATGGGATATCCAGAGGGAAGAACAGCAGGGAGCTGAACCAATCAATTTTATCTTGCACTAAATGTTATACTCGTCATCCTGCGAACTGCTTGATTCTAATAATGTATTGTCTTTTCGCCGACTGGATAGCACGCATCAAAAAGTTTTCCACTGTACCTCGGTACACATGACAATAATAAACTCAGCTAAACACCACGGTGCCAAAGGAGCAAATGCCACCACAGTGTTTAATATGGGATGGAAGGCCATGGCTCAAGGCCAGGATGGTTGTCTGTGGACAAAGGGATTCCTAGTGAACGCGGTGAATGTGAATGTGAATGAAATTGGAACACAAGCCACCTGGGCTTTGCCACAAGTAGATGTGACCTAGTTTTCTTTCTGTGTGGCTCGGGTTTCCCTTAACCATGCTCCACATTTTTACAAAGAAGTTTTTTTTCATGCTGCCAGATATTTCAAGAGGGTTCTCAAGCCCAGATACTAACAGAGCCAGAAGAGCTATTAGGGTATCAAATAATCTTCTGGAGAAACAAGCAGCATCTGTGGGAGGAGGGATGTCAGAATGGTGACGTTTCAGGTTGAAACCCTACATGGAGATGGGTTATTAGGGCAAATTATGTGAATCTGGGTCAAAGAGCAAGGATCTAAGGAATCTTAAAAGGGAAATGGGAGATGTTTGGAGAGGGAATTCAGAGTTTAAAGTTTTGAATGAATGAATGTGATTGAATGAATGAATGATTGAATGAATGAATGAATGAATGAATGAATGAATGATTGAATGAATGAATGAATGAATGCATGAATGATTAAGTTTATTGGCCAAGTATGTACGCATAAAAGGAATTTGTCTTGGTGCTCCGCTCGCAAGAAACAATTAAGAATAAAACATAAACCATTAAAACATTAAGAGTAAACCATTATAGTTTAAACATGCAAATGAAATAAAATACCAGAGCAACAGGAGGCTACAGACTTTTGGTTGTTGAGTAGAGCTACTGCTCGTGGAAAAAAGCTGTTTTTGTGTCTGGCTGTGGCGGCTTTGACAGTCCGGAGTCGCCTTCCAGAGGAGAGTGATTCAGTGGCCAGGGTGAGAGGGGCCAGAGATGATCTTACCCGCTCGCTTCCTGGCCCTTGCAGTGTGCAGTTTGTCAATGGGGGGAGAAGGATGCGGCCAACATCGAACGATTCGCTTGGCTGCTGAAGGCAAGGCCTTTAATAACAATGTAATTAAATACAGCAATATACATGTGGCCAAAATTGGAGGAGAGCAAAGATTTTGGACAAATGTGAAGGAAGCAATTAGAGGGGAAAAAAAGAGCGAGGACATGGAAAGGTTTGACCAGGGAAGTGAGAATTTTAACAGTGAATAATTGCTGCATTGGTGAATGGTATAGGGGAGTGAGCACAGAAATGGGGGAGAGAAAAAGCCACCCCTAATGACCAACAACCTGCGAGGAGAACAACTCTTGCTTTTCTGGAGATGCACGAGACTGCCGATGCCAGAATATGGAGCAAAAATAAAATGTTGGATGAACTCAGCAGGTCAGGCAGCATCCGTGCAACCAAAGGGATGGTCCACGTTTCACATTGAAATCCTGCTGTTTCGTCAGCCTCATTGGGGATCCTCAGGCTATCTTTGCTTGGATTTTACTGGCTTTACCTTTCCACAAAACCTTATTCCCTTATCATGTATCTGTATACTGTAAATGGCTCGATTGTAATCATGTATTTTCTTTCCGCTGACTGGTTAGCACGCAACAAAAGCTTTTCCCTGTACCTTGGGACACGTGACAACTAAACTGAACTGAACTGTGATGTGATCCATTACGTCAACGAGACGGAAGGGTGAAAACTTGTTGCTCCATGCAGCATCTATGGGCCAGAGTCTCGAACAAAGCGTATGTACCGCAGAATAAACAGACATAGAAACAAATAAATATAAAAAATAGGTACAGGAGTAGGCCATTCAGCCCTTCGAGCCAGTACCACCATTCAATATGATCATGGCTGATCATCCTAAATCAGTACCCCGTTCCTGCTTTTTCCCCACATCCCTTGATTCCGTTAGCCCTAAGAGCTATATCTTCTCTCTTGAAAACATCCAGTGAATTGGCCTCCACTGCCTTCTGTGGCAGAGAATTCCACAGATTCACAGCTCTCTGAGTGAGGTGTTCATTTAGAGCTGCTAGCCCTTCAGGTATAATGAATCACCTCCAGAACACAGCAGGAAGTATAATACCCCAGAAAAAAAAATAGTTTAAAATGTGTTTCCGAAAAAAAAAATCCTTCTACACCCATGGAATTATACTAATTCCCCAATGTATGCCTCCAGTGTACGATGCAGGAATGCTACATCTGCAATTTGATTTCATTGAAATGATTTAATTGACACAAATTTCAGAGGAGATTGAAATTAAATGGCATCACATGGTGTTTCAGCAATCACGTTTCGCCTCTGCATTTCTACTCTGGGCTATTAGTCATTAGCTAACCCTCGGATGAATGGAGGGAAGAAAAGGCTGTCTGAGAGAGCGTAATGCATGCCTAACGAGGAAACACTTTGTTTTCTGATTGACATAAGGGGGGAGGGTGGTGGGGACGCAGAGGAGGAGCTGGTACAATGATTTCTCCTGAAAATGAACAGGGTCGGCCAGTGAGTGTGTGGAATTTGATCGAATGAGGAACTGTATAAACCTTGGCAACATCATCTCACTTACACAACGGCAGCAAGCTGTGCAAATCCTGAACAACTATCAACGTCTCATGTCACGAGACCTTGTGCAGCTTAGGAGCGCTGGAGCACAATAAGTCAGCCTTTAATATTTATCATGATATCAATGTTTGAAACACCAGCCTTTCACCAGGCAAGTGTACCACTGGGAAATTGCTGTGGGAAGATGTCAGATCTGGCATTTCGCATACAGGAACAAGAGGCACTTGAATCCGGAGATATCAACGTTTGTATGGCTAATGACATCGGCCGCTGAACACCAGAGAAAGAGACGAGACTGCAGAGAATGCGTGCTCTTGCAACGATTTGTTAACGTCTACTCTCAATGGTCCTACTTGTCAGGTCACACCATACAGAAAGCAGCCCTTCTGCCCACTGAATCCTTGCTGACCATCAAACACTCAGTGGTGAAAATATGAACCACATACTCAAACATGATGCCAAGTTCATCACTTGTCTACCTGCATACAACCCATATCCCAAAATCTGAATGTGTAGGAAGGAACTGCAGATGCTGGTTTAAACTGAAGAGCGACACAAAAAGCTGGAGAAACTCAGTGGAACAGGCAGCATCTCTGGTGGGAAGGAATGGGTGACGTTTCGGGTCCAGACCCTTGGGTCACCAATTCCTCCTCTCCAGAGATGCTGCCTGTCCCACTGAGTTCGCCCAGCTTTTTGGGTCTGCTGCCAATATCTGAAGATGTGCCAAGGCCACACCTGAAGAGTGTTTATGTGTCAGCTGCATCAATAGAAGGGGGAAGAGATTGTACCCAACGTATTCATCAGTCAATTACTTCAGACACCACTGCCTCAGCTGCCTCCTCAATCCCCTGGAGTCTCCCTGTGAATGGGTCAAGATGTCTGGAATAAACTACAGACCAGTGGAAGCTAATTAGTAATTACATATTTTGTGCATTGGATTCCTAATCAGCATGAAGATTGACACCACCTTTTCTTTTGTCAATCCAACATTATAAAACTGCTTTTAATTAGAAGCTTGAGCGCCAGATGGGAAACTAACAGGGGATATGTTGTGTGTTTGCAATATATTTGGCCTCCTGGTCCTTTGGGATATGGGGAAGAAGAGACGAAAGGAGCTGTGTAATCAGCCTCGCACTCGGCTAAGATAGACGACCAACAGAAGCATCTGCAGCTAATGGGGAAGAGGATAGAAATGACCTTCTTGCCCATTATACTTCCCCTATCATTGAGTCGTTGGCTATTCTATTGTCTCGGTGCCATTGCCAAGCACAATAAATGAGGAAAAAGACTACATTCCCATAACACCTTCCACAACCACAGGTACGGACACCAGGGAAAATTATGACCAACCAAAAAATAAGTTTAAAATAATCGGAATGTCAGACTTATCTTATGGGAAGGCGTGTAGAGGCTGCAATGGACGGGACACAGAGAGGGGAAGGTTATATAGCAGTATTCTATAAAGGAGGATGGGTTCTTGTTTCATTATACAAAAATAAGTTTGCGGACGATCCCAAAATGGGTGGCGTTGCAGACAGTGAGGAAGATATCAGAGGATTAAGTAGGATATAGATCAGTTTCAGATATGGGTGGAGAAACGGCTGATGGAGTTTAATCCGAGCAACTGTGAGTTGTTGCACTTTGGAAGTTCAAAAGTAAAGTGAAATTATCCAGTTAATGGCAAGACCCTTAACAGCATTGATGTATAGATGAATCTTGGGGTCCATGTCCATAGTTTCCAGAAAGTAGCAAGACAAGAGTGGTAAAGAAGGGGTATGACATGATTGCCTTCACTGGGTGGGGGATTGAGTATAAGAGTCAGTAAGTCATGTTGCAGCTTTATAAAACATTAGTTAGGCTGCATTTGGGATAGTGTGTGCTGTTCTGGTTGAACCATTGCAGGAATGATGTGGAGGCTTTAGAGAGGGTGCAGAACATTAGAGGGTTTTAGCTATAAAGAGAGGATGGACAAACTTGGATTGTTGGAGCGTCAGAGGCTGAGAGGAGACTTGACAAAGGCGTATAACATTATGAGAGGCACAGACATGGTGGACAGTCAGAATCTATTACCTTAGATGGAAATGTCAGACACTAGTGGACATTACTTTAAGGTCAGAGGGGGAAGGTTTAAAGAAGTTTTTTTTAAAAACATAGACTGCTGTCGAGGTGGTGCTGCCAGGGATGGTGGTGAAAACAAATAAGATAGTGGTGTTCAAGAGGCTGAGGCACATGCATCTGCAGGGATGGAGGGATACAACACACATTCAAGCAGCAGAGGTTAGTTTAACTTGCCATCATGTTCAGCATAGACATTGTGGGCTGAATGGCCTGTTCCTGTGCTGCACTGTTCTACCTTCTATGTTTTAAGGATTTAAAAAAACTACAGCAACCTGCCTGCCGCTGACCCCCACCCTGCCATGATTAGAGCTGCAGCTGCAACCAATTAGCATGTTAATATTATTTATAAAACCTGCCACAGTCAGATCTGCTTCATTTATTTCTCTGGTTGTCACGTGCAGGATGGTGAAATGCATCTGAGTGCGAGTTATTGTATGAGGCGAGGTGTAGCTCACAAATTAGGTGTCTGCGATAATCCGTCTGCATCCAGTTTGTGGAAGGATCTCAGCTGTAAAAGGGGTCTTAAAAACACCACAAAGACCTGTGCAAGGCATCAATTATTTTATGTCATCGGTCAATTTATTCTCCGTTTCACTTGCGACTGAGCAGCTGAGGAGAGATTTAAAAGGCAGTTGTTAATGTCCCATGGTAAGTGCTCCTAGTGGTGTGTGCAAGGAAGGCAAGCACCAGTGCAGTGGCCATCCAGGAAATTTAGGAGAGGCTGGGTGTTGAGGTGCAGTGCTGCATGTGAGGGTGAGTGTTGAGTCTTGGGCTCGAGATGCTTCATCCAGGAGGCTGAGCAGAGGGTGATGGTAGGATAGGGTAAGATTTTTTTAATTACTTTCTTCTTTAGGCTCAGTGCAGTTGGGATGGCAATTATGGCAAAGGTATGCTCCTCCTGTGGGATGTGGGAAGTCAGGGGACCCTGCAGTACACCTGTAGGACATGCGTCCAGTTCTAACTCCTGACCGACCATGTGAGGGAACTGGAATAGCAGCTGATGACATCGGGATCATTCGGTTGACAGAATCACCTGAATAGGAGCTACAGTTGAGGTGGTCCCACAAAAAACTGTCCAGAGCCGCTAAAAAGTAGTTTGGCGACCACCAGCAACCCCCTCCACATACACCTGAGAGAAAGCAGTGCAGGATATCCCCTGCGGGACCAAGACTGCTAAACAGCTCCCCACAGGCTGTGAAAACAAGCATGCCAGTTTGATTCTGATACTGTTAGGGGTACTGACTCAAATCAGCTCGGGGTTTAGCAGTGTTTTACCTGCTTTTAACATTTATACTGTCATCAGGGACTGGATTGTGTAGATGGGGGATGTGTGAAATGTTTTAAATTTCATGTGCAAGTTGGGGAAACGTCTTTTCAGGGCACTGTTGTTGCTTGTGACAATAAAGGTGTAAGATTCTATGCAGCTATTGCCGACCACCAGCAGAGATTATCAGAGAAGCAGAGTGCAGGAATGGTTTCCCCTCGAAAACAAGCATCCCTTTTGGATACTGATGCATGCTTCAAGAGACAACTAGTGTAGATGGGGGATCCATTTAAATCTGGCTACCCTTTCCGTATATAAGACTGAATCCATTGAGCAAGACTACTCCCTGCTATTCATTATGATAGCGAGAGACAGAGTGCATTGAATTGGCTACCCCCCCCCCCCCCCCCCCATTGAAAACCCCCCCCCCCCTATTGCCCAGAGTGCAGTGAACTTGTCCCCCCCCCCCCAGCGGAATTAGACAAGGGTTGCTGATTGGGCAAATGTGGATCATGATAAATGACATAAAAGGCAACATCAGCACAGGGTGACCAAGGGAGCTCCGTCTCAAAGTCAAAGTCGTCCATTGTGACCTCAGAAAATGTTTATTTCTGTGCTATTTGTAACACGCTGCATTAAATTCTGGTCAGTTGCACTTTTGAGGCAAAAAAAAAAAAATCATTGAGAAACTAAGGATGTTTTAAAAAGAGAGTGCTGCGCCCAGGACAGTGAGGACATGCTTCTGAGAAGACAATGGACGCACTGCAGGAGATGGAGATTTTCAGGAAGGGGAAATTTGCAGAGAGGGGAGGTTTGGGATTAACTGGCGAGCCCTTTAAAACTGACGCAGGTGTGGTGGGCCGATTGGCCTTGATCTGCACTGAGAATCCGGATGCATTCATTAATGAGAGGGTCATGTTTCTCTATTATTTTTATACATCAAAGGCTAGAAGTTCTGATGGGGAATGTTAGGATCTAATCCTGTATAATGCCTATATTGGGGAATATGCAGCCTTTTGCAATGTGAAGTGGCAGACATAACAGGGTGAAGTGCGCACTGTCCGAGTTTCACAATTAACCATTGATCTGTTTCTAAATCACCACACTGTATTTGCCTGGCATCTCGTAGGAAAGGCGTATAACAGCCTGTAAATGAGGCAGTGTCTCCTCTCTCCAGGGGTGAGGCTCAATGAGACTAGTCCGTGGAACTGAGCAAAAAACAAGTAAATATTGAACCTAATTTGAAGCCTTTCACAAAGAGGTTCAAAAACATCACCAGGTTCAGGAGCAGCTACTTTCCTCCATCCATCAGTTTTCTTGAACTGACCCATACAACCCGTATCCATCCTCAGCAACGGAATATGTTGGACAGTTCATGTTGGATGTACAGTGTGAAAGGACAAGGTCACAAGGAATAGGACTAGAATTAGGCCATTCAGCCCATCAAGCTCACGAGTGATAGATTCACCCATTCAACCATGGCTGATCTATCACTCCCTCCTAACCCCATCCTCCTGCCTTCTCCCATAACCTCTGACATCTGTACTAATCAAGAATCTATCTATCTCTGCCTTAAGAATATCAACTGACATGGCCTCCACAGCCTTCTGTGTCAAAGAATTCCACAGATTCACCACCCTCTGACTAAAGAAAATTCTCCTCATCTCCTTCTGAAAAGAACATCCTCTAATTCTGAGGCTATGACCTCTTGTCCTAGATTCTCCCACTAGTGGAAACATCCTCTCCACATCCACTCCATTCAAGCTTTTCATTATTCAGTATGTTTAGGTCTGAATTCAGTATGAGGTCCCCCCTCATTCTTCTAAACTCCAACGAGTACAGGCCCAGTGCCGACAAAAGCTCATCATAGGTTAACCTACACATTCCTGGACATCTTGTGACACAAGCCCCGGACATGGTTAAACTCGACAGTGAGACTGGGCAGAGGTGCAAGGAGAGATTTTACGAAACAAGTTCTGGACTGGTGTCTACATGGTGGTCAAACCTCCAGAGTCAGGGAGGTTTCACATTCTTCCCAAGTGACCTTTCTACTCTATTTCTGACCAGAACTGGTTGGATGGCAGAGATAATTGTGTTAATGAATATGTCTGGGCAAAACTACCATAAATCATACAATTACTATCAAAATGATAATAACTGCAAACGATGGGATATTAATGCTCAGAAATCATCACACACTCATCCCAACCCATGTAATAATTGATGCTGTGGGGCAACTATAGACACCAATTTAATAGCAGAGTTCGGATGGTTTATGCAAATATTAATGGGCATTGTAAATGACTAGAAGGTGGAAATTTAATTGAAGGGTTCCAATAATACCCAGCGAAGAGAATAAAACCCACAGCTGGAGTTTTTAGAAAGCGGGTCGATCCATCTCCTGGCAGTTTTGAAGAATTATCGTTCGCAGGAAAGACAGTTGAATTGTTCCCCCTGGAACAGAGAAGGCTTTTAAAGTAGGGAAGGTTTTTTAAATGAAACGATCATGGAGAAAGACTATTTGCTTTGGTTGGCTAAGCAGAGAGTGAAGGGCGATTCAAAAGGTGTCAATTGATCAGATCAGGAGTTGTGGTTCTACTCCAGGCACTCAAGCACAAAACCCAGGCAGATGCTTCAGTTCTCCTCAAAGTTAATAGATACCATGTGCAGTTCTGAACGATCCATTACAGGAAGGCTGTGGAGGCTTCAGAGAAGATGCAGAAGAGGCTCACCGGGATGTTGCCCGGATCAGAGTGTATTAGCTAGAAAGAGAGATCAACATGATTTTTTTTCTCTGGAGCATTGAAGGCAGAGGACAAGGTGATAGAAGTTTATAAAATTATGAAAGGTGTAGACAGGGAAGACAGTCAGAGTCTTTTTCCCCAGGGTAGAAATGTGAAATGCTAGAGGGCAAAGCTTTGAGGTGAGGGAGGTGAAGTTTAAAGGAGACGTGTGAGGCACTTTTCTTTTACACGGAAAGTAGTGCGTGTCTGGAACACGCTGCAAGGCTAGATAGTTGATGCAGATACGATAGTGACGTTTAGGAGGCATTTAGGCAGGCGTATAAACACATAGGGAAGGGGGTATATTGTTCATGAGCAGACGATGGAGTTAGTTTATTTGGCATCAAAGTGAACATAGACATTGCGGCTGAAGCTGAAGCTTTTTGGCCTGTTCCTGGGCTGTAACATGTTATGTTCCTGCGTCCATTGGGCCTACTGTACTTCAGACAATACATTGCCCCAGAATTTATAGTCAGCAACAAAGTAATGTCCTGAAGAGATAGTGATCTCTACAGAAAGAACTGCCACTACCAAACATCAGTTCAAAAGGATCCTTGGAACCTGCAGCCATAATGTCAATGGGCCAACTGAACAACAAATCACACTAAAGAATTCTCACAGGCCACAAACTAGGAAACAATTGGCATCAATTTTTAATTAAGATTTTAAACACTTTAAAAGATCACTGAGTAAATATTGAAACTGATGCAGTCAAGATAGAGGATATATCCTAAATTTATTCCTTATAATTTGAAATGTTCAGATAAGGAAATTACAATGCATTTACATAGAATGTTATTTGAGAGTGGATAATTTGCTAAGCCGTAATTATGGCTCCTTGCATTACAATTTAATGCAAAGGCAGGCAAGATTTTCAGGGTAATTTATAGCAGGACATTCATATACATCTGCAATTATTGTCTATTCAGATGCTTTTGTGGAATTTCTGGGCAAACTTGCGTTCAGGCGAGAGCATGAGTGAATAAATGACAGCAATCTTGGGATTTATGCGTTAATTCACAAATGCATAATTGCAAGTAGGTGCCAGTTTCGATGACAGATGGTTTCATTATCCCTCACCCTGTCTTGCAGCTCCAACAACTCGGGTTCATTCCTGAACTCCGATGATGTCAGTGTGGAGTTTGCACGCTCTCCCTGGGACTGCATAAGTTTCCTCCAGGTGCATTGGTTTCCTCCCACATCCCAAAGGCATGTGTGTTGATGGGTTAATGGACCACTGTCAATTGTCCCTAATGTGTCGGTGAACGGGATCATTGATGGAGATGCAGAGAGAACCACAGGGGAATGGGACTACTTGATGAGCCAGCATTGACCGGATGGGCTGAATGGCCTTTTTCTTCACCCTGGGGGAGTATGATAATATGGAAATCTGTCCCATTAATCTGGGCACCATCTGTCCTTTGGACAGAACAGCTGCCATCTTCTGGGACTAATTGCAGAGCACTAGGAAGTGTTGGGCAAGATCAATTCTTCCAAGACAGAGATGAGCAGAGGATTTTGTGACCTAAAGGGTGGAGAGAGTGTTGAACACACTCCCTTAGAAGGCCATGGAAGCTCAATCACTGAGTGCCTTCAAGAGACTGAATGGGATATTTGAATAGTGAGGGGGTCAGGGGATGCAGAGTCTGTGGATGAAAGTGTCAGGAAAGAGTCAAGTGAGGGACAAGAATGTTCAATTGTCATATGTACCGAAACAGAACAATTAAATTCTTACGTGCAGCAGCACAGTACTCAATACGACAAAATTACAAACAAAAAAAAAGCAATTTAAAAAAACCCCAATATTAGTGCAAAATAAAACAAACTCCAAAGTCCTCCATATATCCAAGACAATTTGCAGCTTAGTTGGTGTTTGTAGTATTCAATAGCCTGATGGTTGCAGGGAAGATGCAGCTCCTAAACCTGGATGTCAGAGCGGATGTGACAGCTGAATGACTAACTCTTCTATTTCTTATAGAAGCAGAGCACAACTGGAGCAAGGGTAGGCAGTTCAACACTCAAATTTTCACTATTCAATATGAGCAATCCTCTACCACAATACCTTATCCCTAGGTTTTGTATCTAGAAAGCTGTCTCTCTCCTTAAATATATTCAGAGGCTTGATTTCAACAGGTTCACCTCATCTCAGTCTCAAATAACTAGCTCTAGTCCCTGTAGCTGCAGGAAACTTCTTCCCCATATCCAGGCCATTGAGCCTCATCAGAATTGTGTATGATAGGTGATCAGTGAGATGTCCCAATCTTCCAAACGTTCCTGAATATGAAGCTAGTCAACCCAATGCTTCCTTGCATGACTGACCCACCATCATGCCAGTCATTCTGTGGCATTATATTTGCTGTCCTCCAGTCTGCTGATTCTCATGTTCCCACACATCACCAACATTTCAGACAGCCTGGCTATTTACTTCACTTTTATGCATGGGGATTTGCTGTGTGCAAATTGGTCATTACTTGCTTTGTGAATCATAAGTTCATAATGTCTAGGAGCAGAATTAGTTCATTTGGCCCATCAAGTCTACTCTGCCATTCAATCATGGCTGATCTGTCTTTCCCTCTCAACCCCATTCTCCTGCCTTGTCCCTATAACCTCCGAGACCCTTACTAATCAAGAATCTGTCAATCTCTGCCATAAAAAATATCCGTCGACTTGACCTCCACAGCCGACTGTGGCACATCAGTGATTGCATCAAAAATACAATTCTTGCAAACCAGCTTTGGATCCTGGATTGGGGGTCAATTTTTCATTCACTGAGTCAGCAGAGAAAGAACAGGGAGAGAATGTAAGATTGGCCTTACTTCCTATTCTGGATTGAATGAATTGACAAACAGTATTGACTGATCCCAATGACAGGTGGTACTGCATCTGCTGGAGCTGCTGCCTTAAAGCTCCGGTGAACAAGGTGTAATCCTGACCTTGGGTGCTGACTGTGTGGAGTTTGCACGTTGTCCCCATGCCCATGTCGGTAGGTTAATTGGCTGCTATAATTTTCCACTGGTGTGTACTAGAATCTGTGAGCTGAAGGGAAAAAATGTAGAGAATGGAAACAGGATTATTGTAGGATTGGTACAAATGGGTGGTTGATGGTCAGTATGGACTCGATGGGTTGAAAGGCCCGTTTCCCTCTGGTATCTCTAACCTGATATGGGTCATGGAATCCTAAAGTTCCATAGCTTGGAAACAGACTATTCAGTCCAACTTGCCTATGCTGTCCAAGATGCCCCATCTACATTAAATCCTACTTGTCCATGTTTCGCTCATATCCCTCTAAACCTTCCTTATCCATGTATCTGTTCAAATGTCTTTTGTATGTTGTTATACTACCTACCTCAACTATCTCCTCTGGTAGATCGTTCCATATACCCACCACCCTCGGTATGAAAAAGTTGACCCTCAGCTTCCTTTCCCGCTTTCTCCTCTCACTTAAACCTCTGTCCTCTGGGTTTAGGTTTGTTGAGCACTGTTTGGTTATCGGCTCCCAGTCAATGTTCATGCTGCCAGTGACTATCAGGGTGAAGGACGCCTCGGCAGGCTGTGCTCTGACACCAAGCTACATTCACTCAGTAAGATTAATGGATCTGTTTCTCTGCCAAAGAATTCTTCAGAAAGTGCTTGACTGTTTAACAGGGAGAACAGCTACTGCAACGCTGCCTCTGACGCAAGTCCTGGCCAATGTTCATCCCTCATCCATCATTGCTCAGAGATTAACCCGTTATGTATCACAATGCTCTTTGTGAGATCTTGCTGTGCACAAATTGCCTGCTCTGAATCAATGCCACTGACACTTGGATAAGACACTTGGATAAGAGTGTGGCTGCCTTGATATTGCTGGAGGTGAAGGAAATTGCTGCCCAAATTATTTTACAATTGGAAACAAAAGTGAATGCAGTTGGTGAGAACATCGTGGAACAGCTGGTTGTGGCCACATGAGGAGATAGTGGAGACATGGCTTCCCATAACCATCTGCAGAACAGACCCTGCCATCTGCTGTAGCTTCAGGAATCACCAGCACTGAAGAATCTTTTTGCATTTCTGGAGCACCTTTCTCAGGCTCAATCACCCAAAATGTTCACACTAAATGAAGCACCTTTTGAAGAGTCGTCATTAATAGAAATTAGGGAGCCAGGCAGTCAATAGGCAGTCAATTTATGTACGGCGCGCTTCCACAAACTGCGTTGAGAAAAATAACCAGATAACCCATTCTAAAGATGTTAAAAGCATGATGAGTACTGCCACTCCCACGTCATTGTCCCTCCCAGGGCGAGACCTCAACACTGCCCCTCCCTCGCCACTGCCCCTTGGCACTCCCTCATCACTGCCCCACCTACTCCACTAACTCTCCCGTGGCCCAGCCCTCCCTAGCCATTGCTCCATCCATGGTACAACGCTCTGACTGTTTCACCATGTGGGGCTTTTCAGCCCAGGTTTTGTGCCAAATACTCAAACAGAACGTGAGCATGCATCCACCTAACCAAGAGGAGTGAGCCACTCGGAGAACCTCAGCAAACATCAGCACGGAGTGAACTCTCCTGACTATCACAGAGATGGTTTCAAAATGGAACTTGATAATCTTCCAACCAGCAGGCGGAGAGAGACATGGCATCAAACACAGGGATCGGCAAATCTGCCCAACCTGTGCAGCCGCTGGAGTCTCGATGTGTTCAGTGCAGCAGAACAATTGGTTGCACTAGGGCCGAGAGTATTTATTGATGTTTATATCATTTTTATTACGCAATGACAGTTATTTTATTTCACCTCCTCCTTTGCTCTACCTGAAATGAGAATTGCTGCTGAATCTGCTGTTTTTTTCTGCTCCACACCTAATAATTCTTCAACACCCTGTTGCATTCTTCAATGCAATTTCCATCCTCAATTTGTTCAGTAAATTCCTTTGCAAAGCCCATTACTGTTATTTTACTCCTTACTAGACCAAGTGCAGACCCGTTGGGTCTGTTCCCCCAACGTGCGGTTGTGGGTGGGGGGGGGGGGGGGGGGGGGGGAGGCGTCATGCAACGTCACACACTAACAAACCCCCCCCCCACCCCGCACTCACACTAATTACCCCCCCTTGATATTATATTAATATTATTAATTTGCTCCTTTTACCCCATAACCACCCTATCTACTGACGCATAGCCCCCAACTTGCAGTCACATCTAGGGAGGGGTGGGGGTGGCGGGGGTAGAGAGTGAGGGCAGAGAGAGAAGAGGCAGAGACAGAGAGAGGGGCAAGAGGGATAGGGGGGTGGAGAGGAGGAGGAGAAGAGGGGGGTGGCTGAGGGAGGAATGGTGGGGGAGGAGAGGAGAGGGGGGGGGGGAGAGGAGAGGGGGGAGAGGAGAGGGGGGGGGAGGAGGAGAGGGGGGGGAGAGGAGGGGGGAGAGGAAGGGGGGAGGGGAGAGAGGGAGAGGGGGGAGAGGAGAGGGGGGAGAGGAGGGGAGGGAGAGGAGAGGGGGAGAGGAGAGGGAGAGGAGAGGGGGGGGGAGGAGAGGAGGAGAGGAGGGGGGAGAGGAGGGAGGGGGAGGAGAGAGGAGAGGGGGAGAGGGGGAGAGGGGAGAGAGAGGAGGATAGGGAGAGAGAGAGAGGTGGGGAGAGAGACGAGTGGAGAGAGAGAGAGGGAGTGCCTTTTTACTTCAACCCAAATCCAAACAACCATTTGCAGGCAGTGCTTTTTTACCTCTAACCATATTTTCATTTTCAAACCAAATTAAGGGTACTCACTGCTGTAGACATTTGTTCAGTGTCATTCAGAGTGACAGAGACTAATTGACAGAGCTCCATCTTGCAGAGATTAATTGAGGCACACCACTTCCTGGTTTTATAGTCCCTCCCTCCCCCCTGCCGCCAGCGGGGGCAGCAGAGAGAATGGGGAATTTTATAAAAACATTAATATCTCTGTCATTTTACATAAACGGGAAAAATCCTCGGCACACATGCGGCGGAGGGGGGCTCTGAGCGAGGTGGCCAAAAATGACGGCTGTAGGTGGCGGCGTTCTCTCGGAAATTACGGCACAGAAGGCCAAAAGCGGTCAAGAACAGAGATTTAGTAATATAGATAGATAAAGGCACCCAGAGACAAATCTCCTGGGCCAATCCTTCATCACAAGAGGCCTGGAACCGTGTACCAACCCGTCCTCACCGGGCAACACTCACACATGTACATGCATGGGCACATGCGTGTGTATGCGACTAATTGACATAAGCTCCCGTCTTGCCTGGATCTGCTCTCATTAATGCGGTAAGTCCTTTAGAGGCACAATTGGGGGAGGGTGGGGGAGAGAAGGGGAGAAGATGGGGGAGACACTTTTAAGAAGCCAGACAACGTTAAATAACGTTTAGTGGGCATTTAACTTACCGGTCGGTTTTCCTTGGCCCTGAAAATTCCAATGAGCCAATTAAAATGCCCGGCCAGCGAAGGAGATTGCCTACGGCTGCCCTCAACTGCCTGTAATTACATAGCGACCCTACTCCACTGCACTACAATAATAATAATAATAAATTTTATTTATGGGTGCCTTTCAAGAGTCTCAAGGACACCTTACAAAATTTAGCAAATAAAGTAAAAACATGTAAGCGGAATGAAATAAATAGTAAAGACATCACCAGTACACAAATTAAAGACAGAATTCAATCCAAAGACAAAAATCAAAAACACAATATGAAGAGTTAAAAAGAACCATGCTGACCAATTTTTACGCGGAAAAACTTTCAACATGCTGTAAAATTTTCCTCGACCAAACTGAGGCCGCAAGTAGCGGGAACTCCCCTCGAGCATGAAGGAGAGTTCCAGTGACCTAATAGGACCTCCTAGGACCATGTGCTGCGAGTTTGAGTCGGCGGCAAACTCTTCTAAACTCGCAGATTAGGTCGCCATAGTGGGACAGCCCCTTAAATATTTCCCCCTCACCTTAAATCTGGTTCTTGAATCCCCTACTCTGCATAAAAATGCTGTGCATTTACCCTACATTCCTCTCATGATCTTATACAGCTCTATGAGACCACCTCTCATCTTCCTGCACTCCAAGGAATAAAGTCCTAGCCTGCTCAACCTCTCCCTATAGCTCAGTCGCCCGAGTCCTGGCAACATCCTCATAAATCTTCTCTGTAGTTTTTCCAGTTGAACAACTCCAGAACATTAAGTAACTTGCTTTCTCCATGTTATTCAGAGCTGGTAAATGATGCAATCTTATTACTAAAGAATTCCAGGGCACAATCCCTCCAACTCAATCCCTCCCATTGCTTTCAATGCCGATGGACCAGTATCTTCCCTACTCATGGAATCCCAACTTGCTCTGTGCAGCAAGGATGAATGAATGTCAGTCCCAATGGGTGTCATGCAATCCGTTTACACACAACGTGCAGAAGTGCAAATTAAAAATAATTAATAATCCCGTTTTAATTATGAGTCACAGCATGGATGACGCATGTGTTGTTACCCAGAAAATGCAGAGTATTCAAAAAATCTCAGTACTATGTGCAAAAAAAGAATTTCATTTGGCACTGATCTATCTCTTGCTTTTGTTTATGTTGAATTAGAGAATGATATTTTTATCTTTCTTCGGGTAGAAATCCTGATCCAAGCACAAAATATCTTGGGCAATAAATTACACACTTGTCACAGTAACAGGTGACTGACCCAAATTTCTTGCAACAAGGGTTGCTTCAGATAGGCTTCAGCTCCATCATATTATGGCTCCAGGTTCAGTCCTACTCACTGGAGTTAGTGGTAGTTCACTGGAGAGATAACATTGAATGGAACACCAGTGCACAGGCAGTGAGTGGAACAATGCCAGGTAAATGACTCGACTCACCTTGATGTGACTCACCTTTCCGGATGGAACCGTTTGAGGAAGAGCAGGGGAGTTCTTAGTGCTCTGTCTAATATTTATCCTTAAAATACACCATCACAATGCCATCTGTAGGAGCTTGTGTGCACTAAATTACCCTCCATCACAATATTGGTTGTGCTATTCATTGGCACATCCAGAGGTCATTATAGGTGATATATAAATGCAAGTATGTTTGATAAAACTAACTTTGCTTGCTGTCACTACAGTGCATGCGTTCGCTAGTGCAGTGCAAGTATTAGTGCAGCAGTTAATGCCACTGCCTCACTGCTCCAGCCACCAGAGTCTGATTCTGACCCCCAGTGCATTTGTGTGGAGTTTGCCCATCTTCCTGGTGACTGCATGGGTTTTGTCTAAGTGCTCCAGTTTCCTCTCATGTTCCAAAGTTGTGTGGGTTGGTAGCTATATATAGATTGGTGGCAAGATAAATGGAGTTGATTCCATGATACTTTGTTGTCGCATGCATGCGTTGTTGTGAAATGCTTTGCTTTGCAAAAAAACCCAGTGAAATCATGTAGCAGACCTCACCTAGGCAGTACAGAAGTGTCGCCACGTTTTGGCGCTGCCAAACCATGTTTTGGCGCTGTTCAAACTCTCCTTGCATATTAGCTGCAAGGAGAGTTTGAACAAACTTGGGTTGTTTTCTCTGGAGTGTCGGATGTTGAGGGGAGACCTCATAGAAGAATACAAAATTATGAAAGGCATAGATAGGGTAGACAGAGAGAATCTTTGTCCTCGGGGTACAAATGTCTGGCTAAAGTGAGAGGGGGAAAATTTAAAGGCGATGCCCGGGGCTTATTTGGCCCCACCCCACCAATACATAGAGAGTGATGAGTGCCAGGGTGGTAGTGGTGGGAGACCCAGTAGGGCCATTTAAGAGGCTTTTACATCGGCACATAAATATGCAAGGATATGGATCATGTGCAAACAGAGAAAAATTGTTTAACCATGTTCAGTACGTACATTGTGGGCCAAATGGCCTGTTCCCAGGCTATACTGTTCTACGTTCTATCCTCAGATCCCTTAATATTCAAAAATCTGTGAATCTCTGTGCATCTTTTCCTGGTTTTCCCATCCCTCCGTGTTCTCTCCTCACCTTGCATCTATGAACTCCTCAACACTTTAAAATCTCTGCACTAGATCATCTTTGTTAGTTAGTCAGTTTAGTTTATTGTCATATGTACTGAGGTGTAGTGTAAAGCTCAGCGGAAAGCCAATACATGATTACGATCGAGCCATCCACAGTGTACAGATACACACTGTGTTTTCCACTCTGAAAATCACTTCCTAAACCTCTTGGCCTCGTTCCCCTCAAGATGGTCATCAGAACCTACCTCACCGTGCAGACTCCTGATCACCCGCTCAAATATTTCCTATGCAGTGCAGTTAAACCCTGCCTGGCTCTGCTCTATGCTGCAATGTGACATGTTTACAGCGAGCAGTGATTGTAGGGTTTTATGTCAGCTTCTAAGGATTACAGCTTTTTCCAACATAGTGTTATTCTATGAATGATCCAATCCAAACCTTTAATCTTTCCTCCTATTTCAGACCTCCACTACATCTCCAGCTTTTCCCCGTTTCTGATTTAAATTTACCAGTGAACCGGATGCAGCTCTGTCCACTCGCTCTCTGCAGCCTGGTCTAACTAGATTATTTTGTTGCACATTCCTGCTCCTGAATCATTGTGACTTCCTTGATATTGAGTTATAATGAATAATTTGACCTGATCTAAAGCTGAGCCTCTGCTCTTCCAGTGCCCACAAAGCAAGGAACATGATGGCAATTAGGGTCTACTTACATCACATGAAGATGATTCTCATATTAACATTGCTCGGGACTAACAAATGTTCTGAACATCACCAGGGTGACCTCTTTCAAAATAAAATGTTCAGCTTTACCAATGTGGCTTGTGGCGAGGGAAGGTTAAGGACATGTTCAATATCTTTCTTGATGAGATTAAGCCAGTACGCTCTAACAGTTCAGCTTGACTTTGCCAGCCCATTCCTGCCATGAGTCTTCATCTCCATATTCAATGAGCTGATTGCCATTTGTTCCATACCTTATCCATATCATTCCCCCCCCTCCCCCCCCTTCCAAAGCTTCATGTAAGACACATGTAATCAACAACCAATAGTCTTGCACACACTGAGTGCTGGCATCAAGATACATCCAGGGTGCTGGCCATGAGTCAGTGAATGCCACACTGACCTCACAGTCAAAAGTCTTTGATAAAGTCTGACTCCAGAGACCCAAACCCACGGACCCACACTCCCAGTGTGGGACTGAAGAGATGCCACACGGTCAAGTGTAGTTTTGACACGTTCAAGTAAGTTTTGAGCCCAACCTGTCAGGTTACTCAAAGAACTTGGGGCTTCCTGGAGATGTCCAAGCAAACATTTATCTTTCATCTAATTCTACAGAAAACACCAGGTTATTTGGTCATTACTGTTGAAGAGGTGTTTGCTGTGTATAAACTGTTCACATCACAACATTGACCATGCCTCACCTTATTGCTGTGAAAATTACAAGACCACTTTTCAACCCTAGAGGTGGTGAAAGACACTATGTAAATTTGTTAAGTTCCAACATCAGATTTCTCACCAAGACCTCAAAGCCACTTCCATTTAATGAAACAGTCCATATTGTACTTGGAGAGTTCACATTACAGAAGAGATCAGCTATGATCATATTGAATGGCGGTGCTGGCTCGAAGGGCCGAATGACCTATTCCAGCACCTACTTTTCTATGTTTCTAAGAGGAGGCGCTGAAGTTCTTAAAATACAATGTGAATAAGTCCCCGGGACCTGATCAAATGTATTGAAGGACATTGTGAGAAGCTAGGGAATAAATTGAGCAGTTCTCGGTGGAGATATCTGTATCTTTGATAGCATAGGGCGAGGTGTCGGAAGACTGGAGGGTGGCTAGTTTTGTGCCCAAGTTTAAGAGAGCTTGCAGGTAGCTGGATAGAAAAGGTTTGGAGGGATACAGGCACAGGCAAGTCGGTCTTGCTAACTCTGCATGGATGAGTTGGGTTGATAGACCTGTTTCCGTGTTGCATCGCTCTATAACTATCTCTCATTTCAAGTCCAGAGATTATTGCTATGTGGTTTTGGGACGATTTATAATTACTTCCATCCATCTCTAGCTCAGAACACAATTGTCAGTGTGCTTCTTAAAGTCTGCAATATTAAAGTCTCAGCATCGAAGAAATTCTACTCTCTCAACAAAATGAAACCTGATGAAAAGTACAATGTTTGGAATCGCTGATAACAGGGATCTAAAAGGGTTAAAGTCCTTGTGACTATCAAGATAATTAAACTTGGATTTCTGAGACAGGGCACATGGAGGCAACATTGCGAGCATTTGGCAAATTGGGTTGGTGGATTCCTTCTTTCCGTGGAACTATTATGATAACATCACTCGGAGAAGTATTGTTATCAGTGGGCCAACAGAGAGAACTATAATCACTTTCTGAACAGTGAGATTAGGTACCAAGCGTGCTGAAAACACAGAAGGCTCGTCCCAGTAACTTTAGGAAATTAGATGACTCCTGGCCCAAAGATCCACACTGTTGGTGTATCACAGCTGGCCTTTTTAGTTTAGTTTAGAAATACAGCGCGGAAACAGGCCCATTGGCCCACCCTGAACAGATATCCCCACACACTAACACTTTCCTACACACACTAGGGAAATTTACAATTTTACCAAGCCAATTAGCCTACAAACTTTGTAGTGTGGGAGGAAAAGTTCTGGAGCGCCAGGATAAAAACCCACGAGCAGAACGTACAAACTCCGTACAGACAGCACCCATAGTTGGGATCGAACCTGGGTCTCTGGTGCTTAGTGTCCTTTTATGTAAACCAGCAGTTGACAAAATCTTGGTCTACAACATCTTTCAATGTTCAAAATTTCACTGTTTGTATTTCTTCGTTATCACCTCGCCACCAAATCAACAATGGACCATTGTGGGCTCTGCCTTTCCCGAGTCATCGATGCAAGCTCTGCTTTGTGATGTACCTTCCGATACCTATGGTGTCCCCCTCCCTGACTCATAATCTGGGGAAGGGTCTCGACCCAAAACGTCACCTCTTCCTTTTCGCCAGAGATGCTGCCTGACCCGCTGAATTACTCCTGCAATTTGTGTCTATATTTCAATGTTAATTTGCTTGAAGCATGTAAGGAGTTCACTGCATGCTAATAGTTGATCAACTCTTCATATTTACTGACCTATGTAAACCTCAACAGGCTCCAAAATCCAATGGTTGGGGATAAGGTGTTATCAGCAAGTGGGGCAAACTGCTGGAATATTCAGAATAGTGAGGTTTACCCTCATCTTCTAATATTATTTGCCTAAATATAAAACACTCCTTGAAATTCCAGTTCAAGCTGCAGTAAAGCGTTTTCATCTTTCAGTTCTTGCACAACTGGGATGCTTTCTTGAGTAGGGCTGTTAAGTCAAAGCAATTCACTGCTTCGGATGGAATTAATGGAATCGGTGATCCAAGTAAAGCACTGACACTGAGAAAGCGTCTCAGAGGATTGGAAATAACAGCCAGGGCAATGACGGAGTGAAGTCAGCAGCTCAGGCGGTGGGGTCTGAGTGCGGGGGAGGGGCAGCAGATCGCTCAGCTGAAAAATGTTCCGGTCTCAGGATGCCCGCTGCATTCTGATGTGTTCACTTGTGGAATGAGGGCACGGAGCATTTGACAAAACCCCAAACCGAACGGGAAAAGCGGGGAAATCTCCGTAAGATTCAGTACACGTCTCGTGTGATATTTCCTCCAGATGCCATGGAGCTCCTTTTGTGGCTTGAAATGAGGAGAGGAGGGGGAAGAGTTAATGACGGCTCGTGAGTAACCTTGACCGCAAAATGATCGGAGTTGCACAGAAGACACGTGCAGCTCAGACTGAAGGGAAATTGAACACAGCACTAAAAAAAAGCCTTCGCACAAGATAAAAGAGAATTTTCTGGACGTGATTGGAAAAGCAAACTAAAATATCACAAAAGGGAAACAGCTGTGAACCTGCAGAAACCATTTCCAGGTAAACGTGGTGACCGTTTCATCTCAAGGTTACTACTCCCCCGTCCTCCTACAGACTGCGGATACATTTGGTTTCAACACTAACAACTGTTCACCTTTTACACAGCCTGTCCGTGTGGTTCTGAGGACAGTGCTCCAGCTTCTGCCTCTGCAGGTTCAATTCCTGCACGGGCACAATTGTCTGTTGGTGTCCAGTGGGATACTGATGGAGGGCTACACTGCTGGAGGCAACGATGTGGGGGGGGGGGGGGGGGGGGGGGGGGGGGGGGGGATGAGGTGGGATATGCCAACACCATGTGGTTACGTTAACAGACCAGCAGCCAGAGTTCAGGACCATTAACCCAGAGATACGCATTTCATATTTCTTTGCCATCACACCCTCAGCAGTGAGAATTTTAAATCAAATAATTCAATTCAAGTTAGGATTGAGGACAGCTACTATAAAACTATGAGACTGTTATAATCAGATTTGTCTGCCCATTCCCTCCACAGATGCTGCCTGACCATTGAGTTCCTCCAGCACATTATGTTTTGATATAATCCGAATCTGATTCATTCAGATTTCACGCCTACTTGGATCACTCTGCTTCCCCTCTGCCTTTAGTTCCACTCCTCCCCTCCCCCCTCCCCCCCCTACATTCAGTCTGAAGGGTTCCAGCCCAAAGCGTCACCCATCCTTTTTCTCCAGAGACGCTGCCTGACTGGCTGAGTTACTCCAGCACTGTGTGTCTATCTTCACTCATGCCCATTTCAGGAGGGAAGTCCTTACCCAAACTATTTACGACTTCAGTTACTTCCACCCACAAAGTGTTTAACTTCTTTCTCAGTCCAACACAATGGGGGAATAGACACTTTATGCCAGTAATGTCCCTTGAACAAGAAAAGAAAGCAACTGGAAATCCCGCCCATTCTCGTGCAAATACTCCTCTGAAACCATTTACAGGAAATCTAGTGGAGGGAATATTTACTCCTTATTCAACATCAAAGAGCTGGCCAATATCATGTGGTTGTCTGTGGGAGCTTCCTCTGCTGAAACTGGTTGCTGTGTTTCCCACGCTGCAATAGTGACTGTAGTTCATTAGCTGCAAAACACTAATTCTACATAAATTAAGACAATGAAAAGAAAAGGATTGTGCAAAATACAAAACATTAGTGCACAAACACAATCATGTAACAAATCTCTGGTAGTGTAAGAGGTGAAACTGAAGTTTTCTGTTGCTGAGGTAGGATTAGGGTTGTGCAGGTCAGTTCAAGGTCCTGATGATTGTAGAAAAATAGCTTTTCCAAAACCCCGTGATGCGGGACTTCAGGCTATAGTACCTCGTGCCTGACGTTAGCAGCAAAGAAAAAGGGACATGGCCTGATGGTGGGAATCCTTGATGACGGATGCTGCCTTATGGAGGGCTGTGCCCATGATTGACGGGCTGAATCCACTGCACTCTTCCACCTCTTGCTTTCCTTTGCATTGGAACTGCCATAAGGTCAGGAGTGACAGGAGTAGAATTAGGCCCATCAAGTCTACTCTGCCATGGCTGATCTATCTCTCCCTCCTAACTCCATTCACCTACCTTCTCCCCATAACCTCTGACACCTGACTGCCATACCAGTCTGTGATGCAACCAGTCAGGATACTTTCAACTGTGCGCCTGTTGAGGTTAGTTGGAGCATTTTAAGAATGTAGAAGCACTGGCACGTGTTCTTCATGCTTATTAGTGTTATCCTGACAATTGGACAATCACAGCAGTGTAAATCCTTGGTTACAGAAACATCTTAGAAGAGAGCATATCCAGGACTTCAGTAAATTTAAAGTAAAATGTGCTTCAGTTACAAGAATCCAGCAACATCTACAGACCATGCCTTATAAAATTTGGATTATGATTTAACAATTACATGCATTTATGTGACACCCATTACACAGTGGAGCTGTAAAGGGATATCACAGACACATTGTTGACATTGAGCCCAATAAGAATTGGAAAGCATTTTCCTGTGAAAAGCCATCACTTCCCTGTAGAATTACGAGCACTCCCCAGTGCCAGGAAATTCATAACACCCAAGCAATATGGGACGTTTTAAGCTTCCCGAGATGTGTAATGTTGAGGAACTTGCCCTCCTAATATATGGCCAGGATATCTAGCACAAGGACAACAGGACTAAACATTCCAATGATGTGAATGGATACATGATTCAGGTGTGCAATTAATATATTCATATGAATATTTTAATTAATGTAGTATATTTAAATGCTTTTAATTGTTTAATTATTCTTAATAGTTTTTTTAAATATTTTGATTAGAGACATTCACGAGTTTTTACAGCCAGCTAAACCAAAAGGACAGCAGAACAAGTCAACATTGTTTCTTTCAGCTCTTCAGTGAGATGGGTTTGTTCTGGCCCTGACACAATTTGATGTTTACACATGAGAGACTGTGTGCTGTTCTAGACTTCGCTGATGAAAATTGGAACTTCTCATTGGAGATCCATGCAACGTAAACCAGGGTGGACTTAGCAGGTCCATTAATGGTGGGTATGGGTGGCTCCCCCGGCAGGAAGTGCTGGGCCTTTAGTACATGCAAGTACAAGTTTAGTCATGGATATGAAAGGATAGAGTGCTGGTGTAACTCTTAGCGGGTCTAGCAGCATCTCTGGAGAACATGGATAGGTGACGTTTCGGGTCGGGGCCCTGCTCCAGTCTGAAGAACAGTCCTGACAAGAATCATCACCTATCCATGTTCTCCAGAGATGCTGCCTGACTTGCTGAGTTACTCCAGCACTTTGTTACCTTCTGTGCAAACCAACAACTGCAGTTCCTTTTTTCTACATTTAGTCACGGACATGTTTGACATGACACCATTTTTGTTTTCATTTACAGAATGTGAGCATCACTGAAGACCACAATTCATTACCCACCTCTAATCACCCTTAAATATAATGGCTTACTCAATGCATTTCAAAGCACCTTTAACAATGTCAGGACTTTCAGTTGATCATCAGTTTCCTTCACTGACGAATGTTAAGGAACCGCATGGGATTTGACGACTAACTGGTAGATTTCCAGTCACCAACGCTGATGTCAATGTTTTTAAATTCTGGATTTATTTAGTTAAGTGAATTTATTCCCAAATGCAAGATGGGATTTGAACCTAAGATTCTGGATCTGTAGTCCAGTAACATAATAACCAGACTACTACTCTTTGAAGATTGAGGGGAAAGGAAATGAAATCAATCATTTTGAGGTGTATTGGCACCCAAATAGGTTTGCAACATAGCTGTTTTTGAGATTGGTTGCAGCAGTGATTTGTGGGCATTGGTACAAAGTAACACTCAAACTGTCCACCAACCACCAACCCTCAGCTCCATGCTAAACCCAATTCCCCATTGAAAACCCCACATCCCTCACCTGTCCTTACAACCATATGCTGCACAGAATATAGCAAGTATCCTTCAAGGTCATTTACTAAATTGTCAAAATAGCACATACAACCTGGAACAACTCTGCCCATTTAAATGAATTGTTTTAAACCTCAAATCACATTATTACAACAGAATAAGAAACACTGCAGCAATTATCTCCACATTTTCATTGCAAGTTCAAGAGATGGAGCTGGGGGCAGAATCTTACAATTCAACCATTATTGGTTTTATATAATGGATATGATTACGGTTTTAATTACCCAGACGTTATTTCAGTCACTGACAAGATTAGTTGCAATTAATGAATGTGTTCCTTAAACACTTCAAGAAGTCTGTTAACTGCTGAACAGAGTCAAGAGTCAAGAGTTTTATTGTCATATATCCCAGAAAGAACACTGAAATGTCCCAAACAGAATAAAGAGACTTGAACTTAGGTAGCACCTCATGACCTCAGCGGTGTATAGTCAATGAAGTATACCGCTGTGTAACATCGGGTATGTGGCAAACAATTTGTGTATAGTATGCCTCCATACGCACATCAGATCTTCAGAAAGGCCCCGACCCGAAACATCACCTATTTCTTTTCTCCAGAGATGCTGCCCGACCCGCTGACTTACTACATTTTATGTCTATCTTCAGAACAAAGACAGCATTTGTCTTGTGCAGCCATGTAATTTTGTTTAGGTTGAATAGAGCACTCCTGGGCTTATATCAGGAAGCCCTTTTTCTAGCTCGGGGGAGCTGAATTCGGGATCTCTCTCCATAAACAAGATTGATGTCAGAGTGGATTGGAAATTTCCAATCTAAAATTGACCATACTTTGATAAAGGGTCTTCAACCTGGTACATTAACTTTCTCCTCCATACATGCTGCCTTGCTTGCTGAGAATTCCAGTATTACCTATTTTTATTCCTAATTTCCGTCATTCTGCAAGGCTTTTTTTTGACAGTATATCTGCAAGATAAGGTTGCCATTGGTTACAGAAGCAAGGCACCAATGAATGGAAGAACAGCTTGTTTGGCTGACTGGCCTCCTGTACCTGTACTGAAGAAGAGTCCTGACCCAAAACATGACCTTTTCATGTTCGCCGGAGATGCTGCCTGACCCGATGAGTTACTCCAGCTCTTTGTCTCTTTTTTCTAACTAGCATCAACAGTTCCTCGTTTCACTACTTTAAGTTGTCTGTCAGAATATATTTCTGGTTCAAATTAAGACTAATTTTACTCGGTCTGTGGATTTACTAAGTAAGCAAATAACATTATTATGGTTAAAATATAATTAAAACAATGGTTAACTAATTCCCAACTTCAACATAAGAGTGTAGGAAGGAACTGCAGATGCTGGTTTAAACCGAAGAAAGACGCAAAAAGTTGGAGTAACTCAGCAGGACAGACAGCATCTCTGGAGAGAAGGAATGGGTGACGTTTTGGGTTGAGATCCTACTTCAGACATAAGAGTGTTAAGCGTTCACATCATGCTCGATTGGCCTTCTCTGGTTTAGCTCCCCTTGGGTGCCACTGCCAAAGTGGTTGAGTGGCTATTGTAAATATGCACAACATTTTCAACATGGCACTCGCTCTGAGAGAGCCTCCTCCACAGTTGAATACACAATGGATTGCTATTTATCAATATTTATTAATGACACAAAATTTGGCAATTAGTAATTCATGTTGACAAATGTTAAAACTATGCAGACATAGTGGTTGGGAAAAATGGCAATAGATGCTTTTTTTTTTTACACACAGGCCACTGTGAGATTAAATATTTGTAAAATATGTAAACGGTGGAGTCCAAAAATAACTTACGGTTTTACTAGTACATCATAGTGTCACACACCACAGAAACAGATCCTGCAGACCATCCATGTTGACCATCAAGCACCCAGTTACACCAATCCCATTTAATTCTCCTTACAACCTACCACTCAGCTACATTCCAGGGCAATGTGCAGTGGCTGATCAATCTACCACTTGCATGCCTTTGAGTTGTGGAAGAAAACTAGAGCACTGAGAGAAAACCGATGTGGGCAAACAGGCAAACTCCACATGGGCAGCATTGGCGGTCAGGAGTGAACCTAGTCTTGGGACACAAATGTAACAGCTCTGCTAGCTGCACCAAAGTACCATCCCAAGAGCAGTCAGAACTAGGTACACCAAAAAGAAAACAAATGAAATGATAGCTTTTACAATTAGGTTGGTAGAATAAAAAGGGTGAAAGTTTTACCAAACTGCACAAACCCTTCATTGGATCATATTTGGAGTGGTGGGCATTGCTCTGATTGCTACACCTTCGGGAAAAAAATACTGGCCTTTGAAGAATTGGAATGGATTCCTATAATAATACTTTGGCTCCAAGGTTCAGACTGTGACAAAATATTATGTAAACCAGGGGTGAAATCTCTATCAAAGATACATCGAGAAGATGTTATTTTGGAGGTCAAAAGAAGCAACCATGAAATCAGATGAAGTCCAGAAACATTGGACACCAGACGAGCACTGAGAGAGTAGAACTTTCTAACAGGGTGTAGAAATTGCTAAACCAGAATAATAATATTAAATCCAATTATTTGCTAACTCAAACGGATGGATATAATTTAATAATGATACCCTACTGTGTTCCTATGTTGCAACCATCCTTCAGAAGTATCCATTGAATGCCGAGAGCAATTCCTTCACCTCTTCCATCCCTGCTTCTCTCCCTTTCTTCCCTCTCAGTAACCTTCAATATTTTCTGTGTAACTGTATGCAGCCCTCAATCACCCCCCCCCCTGCACCCTCCCCCAGCTTTACAACTTTTCCCCTCTGTAATCTCCTCCATTCCTTCCCCTCTCAGTAACCTCCAACCCACCCTCTGTTTAAGTTCAACCCACCCTTTCTCTGTTACATTTCCTGTACCCTACTATCAATGTAACCTCCACCTTCAGCATTCTTTAACCTCCTCAGTCCCATCATTCCAGACCTACAACCTTCCAGGATCTAGGTGCTCTCCCAATCCTGGCCTCTGCAATATTGAGGACCATGCATTCAGCTATCAAGACATTTCCTTCAAAAAACCTCATTCTTCTTTAAGATATTCCATAAAATTCACTTCAGTGATCAGGCTAAAACTATTAGCTAGTGTTCTGGATCATTAATCCAGAGACAAATTCGAATCATATATGCATCAAAGGAATTTAATACAATAAAATCAAATGAATCTGGAATCTGGAATTTAGAAGACCAGAAAACCGGCAGATGTTTGTCCAACCCCATCTGGTCATTGGTGATCTTCATGGAAGAAAGTCAATGTTTCTTGCCGCTCTGACCTGTATTTGATTCGAAAACCATGAGAAAATTGAAATAAATGAAAAAAAAAGATGCTTGAAACAAAAAGATGTTGAGGTGAGCAAAACAGAGCTAAATGGTTCAGGTCACAGCAGATGAAAGGTGGTTGACTTGAAACGTATTTCTCACTCCACAGACGCTGCTTGACCTGCTGAGTGTTTCCAACATTATCTGTTTTGTTTTATTTCACCAATTTCGTGTAAACAATGTAGCCTCCGGTAATGTCGGATGCGTTTTTTGCACGGTTCCTGTATTGTACATATTTTTGCCTTGAATAAAGTTTATTTTGATATATATTTAAAAATTCACCAATATAGTTACATCTTAGCCTCCTCTCCAATCTGGGCTGATAATACATGCTGACCCCACCAGAGACCTCTGCACCTGTCGATGACTAAATATGCTTGAAAAAGACAATGATTGCTTTAACGTTTGTGCTTTAAATAGCACAGTAATTTTCTTTCTAAGGTGTCACGACGTTAGGTTTTGCCTCCTATGCTGTAAAGTGCCTGGGGACACGTTACCAGCGTAGAGGTGCTCGGTGTGAAGGTTGCGTGCTAGTAAGGACATGCAGTGACATTAGCGCCGTCTGCTGCGCTGTCAACTTCCAGTCCGCAGCCGTCACCTTGTTTTACTCGGGTTTTTTATTGTTTACATCTGCGGCTTTGCTCAATGTCATTCTCCGTGCCAGTACATATTACTATAGCCCTAGTAAACTATGACGTGAGGCGCACCCGCGAGCCACAAAGCTTCTTCGCTGCAGGACGCCACTGGTCCTTACTCGCGCCCTGCCGCTGCCAATGGCAGGGACCCATCCAACCAAAGAACAGCTTATTTCACCAAAGTTATCTTGTACTTTGCACACATTTGTTTGGGGAACGGCAATGGACCAGCTTGGGGGAGCGGGAGGAGATGAATTGGAGTTGATGATATTTAGCACACGACCAGCACTAAGAAACTTAAATTGCAATCCCCCCAGTTTCAGCACTCAACGATGGTGCAGAGATGCATCGGGATCAGTCAGCTTGCCCATTCCCCCCACAAACGCTACCTGGCCCGTTGATTTCCTCCAGCACTTTGTGTTTTACTCGTGACTGTTTTACTCAAGATTCCAGCATCTGCAATTCCTTGTGTCTCAATTAATATCTCTTTGTGTTACCCTCTGTGGAATCGAGATCACTACAATTCTAAAGCCCCAGATTTATTAATCTTCCCGGAGTGATATGCTCGTCTGAACGTCCAAGAGTTATCCTACTTTGATCCTAATCATTCTCCGTTCTCTAGCACCAACCACCAGAAAGGCACCCAATCCACAGCAAATCATCGCTTTAGGCCATGCAATGTGCACAATTAAATTGCTTCTCCCACGCCACGGGAGCTCTGCGCCGTGGCAGAAGCACTCCCTACATTTTGTTGAAGTTACATTATAAAAACCATGAGGAGGATGGAGTGAGGACCAACAGTTTAACAGAGAAGTTCAAGCCCGCTTCCACTGATGTAATCGGGCTTCGCCGCGACCGGCGTCCCATTCATTCGGCGCAGGTTGGCCGCTGAATAGCTCGGCGGTGCATCCACACACAGACAGTAACTCCGTTATCAAACATTCACGCCCGCGGACTGAACATAAAAGATGCAAAGTGTTTCATTCACACACGCGGCCGTGTCGGTCCCCCGCACTGACCTGAATGGTGCAAGGATACTCGGAATCGTCCAGCAGCCTGACAGTGCAGTCGAACTCGCGGTCCAGGTTCCTGATGCTGCCGCTCCTCAGCCTGCTGAGCATCTTTCAGCTGTGTGAGGCGGCGGGGGAGCCGCAGAAAGGCAACCGATCCGCCGGGAGCCGGCTGTGTGTGATTTGCTGGGCTTTTACCACGGCCGAGGTTTCACCGCGGTCGCCGGCTGCTCGCTAGCGCGCTGTGGCCGGGCTGCCCTCTCATCGCTGCCGCCAGCTGACGCGGCCCTTTAACACAAACTATCGGCCGCCACAAAAGTATCCGTCTGCCCCTGGGGAGGGCGGGGTCTGGAGCAGCCCCTGATGGGCAGCCCGCTGCTCCAATCAACGGCATGCGTTGCCTGAGTGGCGTGGGTTCTACCCAATAGCCGCGGGGTCGAGATAGGCGGGGCTTAACGCCAACCAATAGGCGGGCAGAGACTAGCGGGCCCGGGCAGAGGGAGCGTGTACAACTGGAGAGGAAGGTCGTTGCAGGAATTGGAGGCAATCTTGTGCAGGACTCCGAGTTAAATGCTTTTTATTTGCAATGCAATAAATAATGTGATCTGCCAGGATTTTAATTCGGTATTTGCATCGAATTGTTTCGTATTTTTTGTCCGCTGGTTCTGCATTTCCCATTGTGCCTACTGCCTTGTAAATGTCGTGTAATAATGGCTCCAACAGCACCGGGTTTAATTTGTTCTCTCCGCGTATCTGCAGCGCCTGTGCACAGCTCCTGGTTGCTGTTGTGCATAAATCTGCCTTTATTATCTGGCAGATCGGTTGGGGAGGATCGGTACAAGGTGGGATTCAGCCACAACGCTGGAACTGCTCCCATTCCCAAGAACAGTTTCAGCCCCGTTGGGAATGTTACGGTGGCAAGAGCCCGTAGCCGGAGAAAGCACAGGCAGGCAGCGAATACAAGGAGACAAAAGGCTCCACCGGTGCCAGCACCGCCACGGAGCATAAGAAATAGAAGCAGGTGCAGGCCATTCGGCTCCCCGTGACTGCTATTCAATAACGTTGTGGCCGATCCATCGCATTAGCGCAGAAAATGACACAAAGTGCTGGAGTAATTCAACGGGTCAGACAGCATCCCTATAAATTGTGGATTGGTAACCTTGCAGTTCGAGACCCTTCTTCAGACTGATTGTTGCGGGGGAGAGTACTGGAAGATAGGAGGGGTAGGACAGAGCGTGGTAGGTAATAGATGACATATATGAAGGGGGGGGGGGAGGACAGTCAGATAGAAACATTGGCGACGGAGTAGGCTATTCAGCCCTTCGAACCAGCATCGCCACTCAATATGATAATGGCTGATCATCTAAAATCAATACCCCATTTCTGCTTTTTCCTCATATCCCTTGATTCCTAGAGCCCTAAGAGTTAAATCTACCCCCTCTTGTAAACATGCAGTGAATTGGCCTCCACTGCCTTCGGTGGCAGAGAATTAACAGATTCACAACTCTCTGGGTGAAAAGGTTTTTTCCTCATCTCAGTCCTAAATGGCCTACCCCTTATTCTTAAACTGTGACCCCTGCTTCTGGACTCCTCCAACATCAGGAACATTTTTTTCTGCATCTAGCCAGTCCAATCCTTTAGGAATTTTAAATGTTTCTTTAAGATATCCTCTCATCCTTCTAAATTCCAGTGAATACAAGCCCAATCGACCCATTCTTTCATCAAAAGTCATTCCTGCCATCCCGAGTATTAACCTGGTGAACCTACGTTGCACTCCCTCAATAGCAGTAATGTTCTTCCTCAAATTAGGAAGTGTTTTGAGAGGTTGATTATGGAGCAAATCCTACGTCAACAAAAACCTGGACCCACTGCAGTTCGCTTACCGCCACAACAGATCAACGGTGGATGCAATCTCGCTGGCCCTCCACTCCGCTCTGGACCACTTGGACAACAAAAACTCATGTGTCAGGCTGTTATTTATTGATTACAGCTCGGCATTTAACACAATCATCCGTTCCAAGCTGGTTACTGGGTCTCTGCGCATCCCTCGACAATTGGATCCTCGACCTGTTAGACTGCGTGCTCAGCCCCCTGCTGTACTCACTCTATACTCATGACTGCGTACCCAGTCACAGTGCGAACTCCATCATCAAGTTCGCTGACGACACCACTGTTGTGGGACGTATCACTGATGGGGATGAGTCAGAGTATAGAAGAGAGATCGAGCAACTGTCCATATGGTGCCAGCACAATAACCTGGCCCTCAACACCAGCAAAACCAAGGAACTGATTGTGGACTTTGGAAGGAGTAGGTTGGGGACCCACAGCCCCGTTTATATCAATGGATCGATGGTTGAAAGGGTCATGAGCTTCAAATTCCTGGGCGTGCACATCTATGAAGATCTTTCCTGGTCCGAGAACACAAATGCAATTATCAAGAAAGCTCATCAGTGCCTCTACTTCCTGAGAAGACTATGGATAGTCGGTTTGTCAAGGAGGACTCTCTCTAACTTCTACAGTTGCACAGTAGAGAGCATGCTGACCGGTTGCATTGTGGCTTGGTTCGGCAACTTGAGCGCCCTGGAAAGGAAAAGACTACAAAAAATAGTAAACTCTGGCCAGTCCATCATCGGCTCTGACCTTCCTTCCATCGAGGGGATTTATCACAGTCGCTGCCTCAAAAAGGCTGGCAGTATCATCAAAGACCCACACCATCCTGGCCACACACTCATCTCTCTGCTACCTTCAGGTAGAAGGTACAGGAGCCTGAAGACTGCAACAACCAGGAAGCACAGAACAGGGACATTCAAGTTACTAATCAGGTTACCCAGATGAGCTGGTCCCATTTGCCTGTATTACAACCATATTTGTATTCCTATGCATGTTCCTAACCAACACTATATTGGACCCACCTCCCCTACTTCCTCTGGCAGCTCGTTACACATTTCTACTACATACCTGTCATGTGTGAAAAGTTGCCCCTCAGGTCCTCTTTAATCTTTCTCCTCTCATGTTAAATCAATGCTCTCTAAATTTAGATTCTCCTGCCCTGGGAAAAAGACTGTGACCATTCAATTTATCTCTGACCCTCATGATTTTATATACAGCTGCAGGATCACCCCTCAGTCTCCTAGCTGCAGAGGAAAATAATCTTATCTAGTCTCTCCTTATAACTCAAGCCCTCCAGTCCTGCAATATCCTTGGCAATTTTTTCTGCACCCTTCCCAGCTTCATGACAACCTTCCTATAGCTAAGTGATCAGACTTCATTCATCATCATTGAAAACATTAGCGACACAGTGGTGCTGGTTTCCGATGGGAAGGGTAACGGACGCACCACACATCCCCGCCTTCCAGTTTCTGCGGACTTCTGCCGCTGGACGTATAGGATTTTGATGTGTGTGCTTTATCATCATTCCTTACAATGCTATGTACGACAGTGATCGCAAATTCTACTGAAGTGTGGATGGCCCTTGGCTCGCTAGAAGCTCATCCGCCCTTTGACATTCAGGACTGAGAATAAATTTCTTCAGTGCTCAGTACTGCACACAATACTCTAGGTGTGGTATCACCAATGTCCTGTACAGTTGTAACATGATATTCCAACTCTTGTATTCAATGTCCTGACATAAAGGCAGTCATGGCAAATGTCTTCTTCACCACCCTATCTACCTGTGATATCACTTTCAAGAAACAATGTACTTGTACCCTTAATCTTTCTGCTCCTCAATACTCCCCAGGGCCCAGTCAATTAATAATTTAATTTATCAAAATGCAGCTCTTTGCACTTGTCAGAGTTAAGTTCTCTCCCAATCCTTGGCCCACTTTCGCAGTTGGTCTAGATCCTTGTGTAGTCTTGGATAACCTTTCTCACTGTCCACTATACCTCATGTATTGGTCTCAGCTACAAACTTGCTAACTACATTCTCATCCAGTTTGTTAATGTAGATGACAAACAACACTGCACCCAGCACCAATCCCTGCAACACATCACTGGTAACATGCCTCTGATCTGAAACACAACCCTCCTCCACTACTGCCCTTGGACTCCTCCCGCCAAGACAATTTTGCATCCAGATATTTTATCTTGTAATCTCCTTCCATCATTTTAGCTGATACTTGTTGGATAAATCTTTCAGACATGATTACCTTTCACAAAGCCACGATGACTCTGCATGACCAGGCTACAACTTTCCCAATGCTGGCCCCTACTATTACCTCCTTAATATTTGATTGGAATATTTTTCAATAATAACCTTTATTCTAATCAAACTATAGCTACCTATTTCTTGCACCCCCTCCTTCTCCATCTTTTTTGAATAAGTGTTTCAAGATTGGCAGCTTTTGAAATCCTCCCGGACTTCTCCAGAATCCCGGTGCATTAATTATCTCCATCGACAATTATTTTTGGTTATTTTTATGCAAAGTATCAGGTCCAGATTTCAGCACTATTGGTTTGCCTGATACTAATTATCTACTAAAGATTGACTCAAATCCATGGTCCGGTTCAAATCTCTTTCAAACATTATGCAGAAACAAGGAACCGCAGATGCTGGTTTATACCAAAGTCAGATACAAACTGCTGGAGTAACTCAGCGTGTCAGGCAGCAACTCTGAAGTAAATGAATAGGTGACATTTCAGGTTGGGAAGGATGAGGCTACTCCAGCATTTTGCGTCTAGCTTTAGTATAAACCAGCATCTGCAGTTCATTTTAATTACTAACCATCTACTGTTAGTGATGCCATTTATATTCTTTCTCTGTATTTATTACCATTAACAAGGATTTCAAATTACTTGTGACCATTAGATTCTTACAAAATATCTGCTAACTGCTTCCTATTCAATGTTCTCCGTAACGATTTGCCAGCCTCATTTTCTAAGATGACTTTGACCTCTCCCTCTTCCTGTTTATTTATGTACTTAAAAGTGTTCTTGCTGTTGATTTTTTTTTAACTATTTTTTTACCAGTTACTCTGCGTTTCTCTTCAGTTTTGATTCCAGTTCTTCTTTGTTGGCTGAAATTATTCCACTATTCGGATCTACTGATAACTTTTGCCACATTGTGTTTGCTTTTCAGTTTAACACTCTCCTTAATATCCTTGGTTAGTTATGATTGGTTTCTCCCCTTACATTCTCGCCTCCTCAATGGGATATAATTTTGCTGGGAATGATGAATTATCTTCGTAAACAGCAGGCACTGCTTATCCATGAATACCTGCTTATCTACTTGCCCAGTCCACTTCTACCCTCATGCCTTTGTAATTCCCCTTGTTTAAATTGCACAAGGCTGTTTCAGATTCATGTTATCTACTCTCTAGCCAAATGTAAATTATATCTCACTACATTCACTGCTTCCAAAGGAATCTTTTACTTTAAAATCATTTATTAAACCTGTCTCTTTAGACATTACTGGATCTAAGATAGGCTGTTCCTTGGTTGGCTCCATAACACTCCATGAATTAATTCATGTGGCTACCATTTCCAATAGGATTAACCCACTCTACATGAAGATTAAAGTTACCCGTGATTAATGCATTACTACCTCTACATGGCGTCCTGAATGGGAATCTTTCCTGACAGATTTATTAGCATACTGTGAAGAAAGCATTAGCTGGAGTGGGTTCAGTAGTAAGTGGCACAGCTAGTCAAGCTACTGCTTCACAGCCCCAGCGACACAGGTTCAATTCTGACTTTAGTTGCTGTCTGTGTGGAGCTTGCACGTTTTCCATGTGACCACAGGCTTTCCTCTGGGTGCTCGGGTTTCCTCCACATCCACCAGTTGCTGCTAGTGGGTGGTGGATGTAGAATCTGAGGAAAGTTAATAGGAATGTGGAGAAAAATAAAATAAATGTGTGTGTGATTAGAGTGAAGATCAGCGCTTGATGGTCAGTGTGGACGGCTGCACTGAAGGATCTGTTTCTGTGATGTATCACGCTACAGTTCTAGCTCTCTGCTATTATTTAATTGGTTATTTTTTGAATATGATGTCTATTTTATATTTACCTTTCATGGCTCCTACCAATGTTTTCTTTCCCTTGCTATTTTGTTTGTCCAACCAAATAGACTCTACATGCTCTAAACCTGGTTGTCTGTCATAATTGCATACCCCATGCCTTATAAACAGAACTAACCCATCACCTTTTCTATCCGAGGAGTTCATAGCTCGCTGCTGGTGAATGCAGAAAAAAACATAACATTCAGGACTAGAGAAATATAGTTTTGAGCTGGAAGGAAGGAACTGGTAATTATTACAGTGATGGTATAAGCTTTTTTCACTATATGTGTGCATCACATGTGGGGCAGCAAATATTGCCCATACCTAACACACTTATCTGGTGCTTTGCTGGGCGATTTCAGAGGGCAGACACATTGGTGTGGAGTTATGAGAGACAGAGAAAGTCACACACAGGCCAAAGCAGTTATCCTCCCTTGTAAACCGTGGATTTTCACAACAGCCCAATGGTTTGATGGCCACCATAACTGAAACCCGCATTTTATTCTATATTTATTTAATGTCTTATCTTTAATTCCCAGCAGTCTAATGCACACTAACACTCCCAGTTAATTAACTGAACTAAAGGTCAGTCTGTATACAAGGAAAAGCAGGCCGACATCTTAAGTCACGGGTCACCATGATACACCCATCGTAATTTTCTCCATTCCACTTTGGAGCCTTCCCCAGCAAATTCACTCACCCTTTCTCAGGAGGTGGTAATATAGAATATAAACATCGAACAATAAAGCACAGGAACAGGCCCCTGGGTTCATAATGTGTCGAACATTATACCAAACTAAACAAATCTTTCTGACTGCATGTGTTCCATTCTCTGTATATCCAGGTGCCTATATGAAAGCCTCTTAATGCCGCTATCATATCTGCTTCCATCACAATCTTTGGCAGTGCGTTTTTCTGTAAAAAGCTTGCTCCACTCATCTCCTTTAAACCTTTAAACCTTTTTCCTCTCACCATAAAATTATGTCCTTTGATACTGGACATTTCTGCCCCGGGAAAACGGTTCAGACTATCTACCCTTTCTCTGTCTCTCATAATTTTATGTTCTTCTATCAGGTCGCCCCTCAGCCTTCACTGCTCCAGAGCAAACAATCCAAGTTTGTCCAACCTCTCCTTATGGCCAATTCTCTCTAATAATGTGTTGTGGTTTAGCCAGAACAAGCTCTGCTTCTCCGCTTTGATTCTCAGTAAACCTCCGCCACAGCTGTGCCAGCAGTCAAAGCTGTCTATGCTTTTCACTATTCTGAATGACTCTGACATACAAAAACATTTACAAAGGTAAAAATGAACTAAGCAATATTTCGAATTATCCAAATATTTAAATCCAAAATAAAAACCAACTAAATGACTTTAAAATAACAACATTAAACAAAATACAAATAATTAAAAATATGTTGCTTTGTGCCCCTTTCTACTGCCCAGGACTCTCTGCTAGGTCCAATACCTGATCTAACCTGGCTCTGGGTCATACTGTCATATTTTCCCATGATATAAAAAGAGGCTTTTTGGCCCTTCACATCCACGCCATTCTCAGACAGTAATTCTATCAGCCCTGTCCCCCTCATTTCACAGGGAGAAGGTGCAAACTCCCCTGGAGTCCCGGGGGTCAGGATTGCAACCAGTCACTGAAGCTGTGCAGCAGCAGCACTACCCTTCTGGCCGGCAATGCTACACGGGATCTGTGAGCAGTGTTACCTCCAAAGATTATGGTTACATCTAAGCATAGGAAGGAATACTTTATTTTCACATGTGACTAGGCACAGTGTATACATATAGTAGGTATGTTACAAAACCTACCTGAATTGTGGCTGAGCATCTGCCCTACCCCGTGTGTGCGATTTTGGCGCTGTTTAGAGGGGGCGGGTTTAAAACGCGATTTTTACTAGGCTGTTCCAATCGAAAATGTTCAGCCTAGTAAATCATTAACGGAAAATCGCTGAAAGACCCCGTCGCAAAAGGTATTATTAGTTTTTATGGCCTTGTATAATATTTATAGTAGTTTAAAAATCACTCTCTCACTCCGCAACCTCTCACAGCCCCAGGGTTTTATAAAGCAAACAATTAAAGGTATGTACCTTATTTTTACATTAAATGGGGCTTGTATATAACCCTGTATATAAAGTTTTCTATAGCGAGTAGCTCATTTTGGGCTCTTTATATCCCGCAGTATTTTTCTGGGCACTTGAGGGCACAAATCCAGCGCAATGTGAATGTTCTAAACCAGCGCGTTCACAGGAACCCACTAGAAAGCCGATTTAAATTGACTTTAATTTACAGCAAATGAACACTATCCTTCCATTTGGCCTATAAATTGATGTAAATGAGATTTAAAAATCATGTTTTATTGTGAATTATTTGTGAATATTATTTGGACACTTGGGCTATTTAAAAATGTTAATCATTTATTAAGAAATGGATAGATGTTTAGATTCAGTAATTCAAGTTTGAAATTAGCTACAATTGGGTAACTAACTAATTATATGCTTTAATTTCAGGTCATCCAAGTAAGATTATTTTATATTTGTTCCAGAATGCTTCAATCTATGATAACTGAAAATTTCATTCAGTTCTCTTAATTTTTAAGAAGGTTATGGGCTTTTGACTGTCCACGATCACAGCTTTTTTGTTATGTCCATAGAAAATCAATAGGGAACAAGATGCTAATTTCCGAGTATGAAAATGGCCATAACTTTTTTATTACTTGAGATATGAAAGTGAATTAGGTGTCAAATTAAACTTATTGTTATGCTTTATCTGATGGGATAAATTGCAGACTTGATTTTTTAAATCTCAAAATTTTGTAACATTGCTACAAATAGCAGCCACCCACGGCGCTGACAACGTTACAAAAGCACGCCGGCTCCCTCTTTAGTTCCCCTCCCACCGTTACAGTCCCCCCCCCCCCCCCCCCCCCGCCGGGTCCCCATTGTTCTCCCCCTCCCACCTCCCTCACGGTCAAAGATCTTTGCTCACGGTGGTCCTCCACGCTCTCATCGACCGTCGACCCGCGAGGCTTCACCGCTGCCGCCGACGCCTCGCCGCTGTCGACGCCCCATTTCCCGCCTCCGTGGTGCCGACCCAGGCTTCCACGCGGCGTGGTTCTGCTTCAACACTGGACTTCACGAGGAGCCCAGGGAATGACTGACAGAACTCGACTCCACACTGGAGCCCCGAAACCAGCTGGCTCTTCTGTCGAGAGATTGCTGGTAAATATGCGTGAACCCTGGACATTTCCCAATCCCAGCCCAGTGCATCACTCCTTCAGTTCTTCATTGTACATGTACCTCACCATATCTACACGTATGACAAGAAGCTCGACTTGACTTGTCTTGCAGCGAGAGTCAGCTTCGACTCTTCTTCAAGTGTCAAGAAAAAATATTATAGCGTTGTGATCTTTGGTCAAGAGACCCAACTGCAAACGAATCGAGACAAAAGTTGCAGTCGTCCACGCAAGGAGATGTAAAAAAAAACACATCTGGGGACGTGAGCACCACTGATCCTTTCATTGCTGACCCTGAGAAACTGGGCAAGCAGTTTGATAAGACAGGGCCCTTCAGAGGGAAGTTAGCAGACAAATCTGCCAGTAGTAGCCGAGTCACGTTCCTCTGGGAGAGAATGGCAGGTGTTCTTCCTGTAGGACGCTGTGAACCAGATGGGCTGTCACACAAACTGACAGAGTTGCGGCCACTTATGCTGAGACCAAGTTTTTATTTGCAATACGGAATTTAATGCGAATTCAAACTCGCAAATCACCACCATCAGAATTTTAACCCCGTTCGTTACATGTCTAGTTCAGGAACAGAACCACTGTGTATAAGAAGGAACTGCAGATCCTGGTTTAAACCGAAGATATACACAAAAAGCTGGAGTAATTTAGTGTCTCTGGCAGCGTCTCTGGTGAGAAGGAAAGGGTGACGTTTCGGGTCGAGACCCTTCTTAAAACTGGTTAGGGTCAGAACCACTATGCTCTTGTAGGAAAACCGATATATATATATGAACATTTAAAAGGCAACAAATTAGTTCAAATAATTTGATTGCATAGCATCTGCTGGTAAAAAAAAAAATCACATTGCGAGTGCTTGCTTTAGTTCAAACAGAAAATGTTTCTGCTCAAAGGCATAATGTTTTGCTGTGAATCGATTTTGCTCAGATTTTACCTTTGAAAGAGTCAAACCAGTTCCCAGAGAGGCAGCGATCAGTCGCTGCAATTAGAGTAAGTGGGAAACGCTGCCCCCTCCTGGAGCCGACAAACACTCCGTCCAATACGTCCTTGAAAGGGAACAAATCCAATGGGAGACTTTGCTCTGGAGTAAATATTAAACAGTTTCTATTACCAGGTACTAAAGTTAATAATTGCAAGAAATGTTTTTTCAGAATATTGAAGATGTTGAAACTCCTATTTGCAGAGGTGCGTATAAAACCGGGAAGAAATCGTTAGCCCATTCTGCAAGCCAGTATTTATGTAGAGATTTAGTTTAGAAACACAGCAAATCTCCAAGGCCTCAGTGAGCTCCTGAGAATTGAAGGGATATTGCATTGCACTTTCGGGAATCTCTGCAAGTCTAATCGATAAGCATGTGTCAGGTGGTGTTAAAATTCTCCGCTGCCACCACTGCTGGCTGTGGGCAGTCAGAATCACAAGGCACTCTCATTCTGATCTCCTTCACTCAAAGTGCCATCCAGTGGCCGCAAATGAAAAAGTGGAAGAACAGGGGATTTGGAAGCAGGCAATTCTCAGAAACAGTGAAGGAGAGGGAAAGTCAAACAAAACCTCTCACAGCAGCGAATAGTGGAAACCGATCACTACATAGGAAATTGATATTCAACCACATCGTGTTGTAACATTGGGCAATAGCACAGTATAATGTGCAAATCTCCATGCAAAAAAAAAAATGTCTATATCAACTTTCATATCCTCAGCAGCGTATCACAGTGTGTTACTGAGATCGAATGCGATATAATCTCTAAGTAACAGTGGATCAAGGATCATGGAAAATGTTCAACATGGAAACACTGGCCCAACCGGTAATGTCAGTGTTGAGATTTCACCCAGTAACCTTAATTCATATGGCATTCTTTAATGTAGACAAGACTGTCCGAGTTGTTTCAAAAGAGATTTAGTAATAAGGCTCCTTTGATCAAAAGCTAGGATGAAGAGGTGAGACTAAAGGAGAATGGTAATGCTCGTTGGTAATGCTCGAGGGGGAAAAATAGTTTAGAAGGGAATTTAAGAGATCGGAGAACTGGTAAAGGCCAATTCAGCCCTTTTCCTGTATTTTCATCTCTGCCCTTTCTCGCCCTCTTAAAATTTCCCTCTCCAATGTTTCCCAATTATGATGAAGGGTTATTGACCTGATATGTAATTCTGTTTTTCTCTCAATTGAAGCTGCCTGATGTGTTTGCAGCATTTTCTGTTTTTTTGCAAAGCAGATAATAATAGCTACAAAACAAGAATTAAATGAAAATGCCAAGAATATCAAAATCAATTCAAACAAGTCCTTCAATAATGCATGGAGAAAGCAGGAGCAGTGAGTCCCTAACCAGATAACTGTGGTTTGTAAAATAGAGCAAGGGTTTGTTAGATTAGTTGAATAACCAACATTGTATTTAAATTGTAGGATGGCCTAAAAATTGCGGCTGAGCTGTGGACAACAAGACAGATAAATCTGCAAAATATTAATATTTACATTGTTTGATTGTGCTATATGTATTCAGTTCTCGGGGGATGAATTGCTTAAACTGGTTAGTAGGTTAATTGGTCTCTACAAAAATTGCTCCTAGTGTGCAAGGAGTGGATGTGAAATAAGATAAAACTAGTGTGAATGGGTGATCGATGGTCGGCGTGCACTCGGTGGACCGAAGGGCCTGTTTCCATGCTGTTAATTTCTAAACTAAATAAGTTAACTGAACTAAACTAAACTACATAAACATTATGTATACTTTTCAACGGAGTTCTGCCATATTAACAAAGCATGCTTGTGGAATATTTTATTTCTGTTTGGAAGAGAGGTCGGGATTAGTTAGTTCAGTTTATTGCCACATGTACCGAGGTACAGTGAAAAGCTTTTGTTGCACGCAATCCAGTCAGTGGAAAGTTAATACATGATTTTAATCAAGGCATCTACAGTGTATACATACATGATAAGATTCCTGAGCAGGAATAATTCAGGTCAAAGTGAGGACCTGACAGTAAAGATTCACAAGGATGTTGCCAGGATGGGAGACTATTAGCTACAGGGAGAGGCTGGGTGGGCTGGTGCGGTTTTCCCTGGTATCATTGTGCTGCTTTACCAAGGTACAGGACAGCAGACTGAAAGAGGCCTGCCCTGACATCGTAACCAAGTAAAGCTGAAGAATATTTATCCTGGTTTCAGTTATCCATTATTCCATGACCAGATGGCCTCCTGAAACAAAGTCCTTTATTGACCAATGCTGCTCTGACAGCCAGAATATTTATCCTGATTTCTGTTCTCCATTATTCCTTGACCAGATGGCAAGGAATATTTAATCAGAAACGTCTTTGTTGACGGATTACTGTCCTTTTCCCATACTCTTCTAATCATTCTGTGCACACAGAAATAATTGCTTTTGCTGGGGCTCCCCTTTTCTGAAAGGGAAGTCACTTGTTTCTTGCGTGAAGTGGCAAAATAGCCTGGTTTTAACATGATAATAATTGCAAGTACTACTTTGGGAGTGGCAGTCGCATTTCTGGAATGTAACTACAGCAGTATTTGGGTTTAGGTTTAGGTTTATTATTATCACCTGTACAGATGTACAATGAAAAGCTTTGTTTTGTATGCTATCAAATGAAATCAGATAATATTATACATAAAAACAATCAAACCAAACTCAAGTAGAGCAAAGGGAAAGATACAGAGAGCAGAATATAGTTCTCAGCATTAGATTGCAAATGTCCCAGAGACAGTTCAATGTAAGCAGCGAGCTGGAGGAGAAATGCATTCTGCCCTAGGTTATGGAAGGATTGTTCAGAAGCCTGATAACTGGGAGGAAGAAGCTGCCCCTTAGTCTGGTGATGCTTGCTTTCAAGCTTCTATACCTTCTGCCCGATGGAAGCTGGGAAAAGAAGGAATGATTGGGATGGGAAAGGTCTTTGATTATGAACAAGCAAATATGAGAGGAGATGGGCAGTGCTATTGAAGGAAGCTAGAGTTACTCACAACCACAGGTCCACCAATTGTCCAAGAGCCAGTTTCAGTTGCTAGGTCATGACAGGGGGGGGGTGGAAGAGGCTTGTCGGTATGCCAAAAGTCACCGTGGACTCTGAATTGATCGATTGTCTTTTAGACACATCGATATTTATAAATCTCTGATTAAATAGGTGGGACTAGCTCTGTGATACCATGTGCAGAAAGTAGTGATTGTGTAAATCAAGCAACCTTGCCGTGCTTGAGTTGATAGGGATGTAACGGTGGGAATTGTGTTATGAGCCCCGTAATTTTCTCTGAATCAACCTTTGCGTCATTACCTAAAAGCCAAACATAATCTTAAATTGTTTTAATTTCTGCAACTTTGTGATTTATATGGCGAATAAGAAACAACTATTTGGTTGGTGTTAAGAATTGGAGATGGTTCAATACCAGGTTTACATTTAATAATAATAATAATAATAATAATAATAATAATAATAATAATATCTTTTACTGTCATTGCACAGAGGTAATTTTACATTGCAAGTACTACTTTGGGAGTGGCAGCCGCATTTCTGGAATGTAACCTTTACATCCCTATCAACTCAAGCACGGCAAGGTTGCTTGATTTACACAATCACTACTTTCTGCACCTGGTACATTCCCAGCAACATTTCAAATGAGATCCAAGGTGAAGACTTTGGTGCAGATTCTGCTCCTCTCCATTTATCTTGAAGGAGACAGTGATCATTCAACTCAAACCATTATTTCCACGTGGGGTGATGGTTGAATCAATCGACTGCCTCACTAGGCCACCTTGGAGGCCAAGTAGGAATCAGTCATCTCATCTAGACTGGAGTCACATAGATGACATTGAATTCTCACAATTCTGTTAGCCCTTGCTGTCTCCTCCCCTTCCCAGCTCTTCCTCAGCCCTCGGGCTTCTCCTCCTCCTTTTTCCTTTTTCTCCCCGCCTCCCTCACCCCCCAAAAAAAAAGATGCAGAAGGGTTTCGGCCCGAAACGTTGCCTATCTCCTTCGCTCAATAGATGCTGCTGCACCCGCTGAATTTCTCCAGCATTTTTGTGTACCTTGGATGACAATCAAGTTTCCTTCCCAAAAGCACATGAGCCAAATATATTTTGGGATATTAAGATAGTTGACGGATGTGGTATTAACGCAGGAAATGGGACTGAGGCAAAAGATCGGCCATGTTAGATTTGTGGTCACTTTCAAATACTTTAATTTCACGTTTTTAGGTTTCTACAACCTGATTGAATTCTCAGGCAGCCCCATGGTGGAACTGAAACCAATCATTAGCTCACTCACACAAGCACCAAGTATAGAGAGGTATTGCAGATGCTGTAATCTGCAGCAAAAAAAAAAACTGCTGGAGGAACTCAGCGCGTCAACCAAAATAAGGAGTTAAGAGAAAGGAATAGTGAAAGTCATGCATCCAGATGCAGGGTCTTGACCTGAAACATTGACAATTCCTATCATTCCACAGATACTGCTTATCTCTCTGAGTTCCTTCTTCTGTTTTTTACACCTAGTACAGTGAAGTGAAGATGTATTTCTATTATTGATAGGCACAGGTGAAGTGCCAGAAGACGGGAGGGTGGCCAACATTGTATCTCTATTTAAAAAAGGCCATAAGGAAAAGTCTGGGATCTACAGACCAGTGAGCTAAACATTAGTGGTGGGTAAGTTACTGGAGGGGATTCTGTATATCAGTACACATGACAATAATAAACCAATACCAAAACTAGTGGAAATACTCAGCAGATCTGACAATAACTGTGGACAGAACAACAATTAACATTTCAGGTCTGGAATCATTTGTCAGAACTGGGAAATAAAGAAACCAAGTTAGTTTTTTAGCAGAAAAAAAAATGGGAGAGGAATGGGTAGAACAAACAGAATGTCTCTGGTAGGATGAGATCAAATGAAAATGTAGCATTTAATAGCAGATGGTCAAAGAATTGGGCTTTATTGTGTGTTTGAGAGAGAGAGAGAGAAAGGAGAGAGAGAGAAAGGAAATATTTTGAGGAAATACACATTCCTCAGTGATGGAACAATTGAAAGCAGCAATACACAAGAGGACAACATTTGTCAAGCCCACATATATGGGGAGATGGGGAATTGAAAACAGTGAAAATACACCGACAAGGAAGGAGGAGACCATGGAAGGATATATGCACAAGGGAATATATTAACATTTATAGAAACATTTATTAACATTTATAGAAAGATTGAAAAAAACATGGGGCGTTCAAAGTAGCATCATAGAGTTATACAGCACGGAATAGGCCCAACTCATCCATGCCAACCAAGTTACTTAACTGAACCAGTCCCACTTGCCTGCATCTGGCCCATGGCCTAAATCTCCCTGTCCATGTACCTGCCCGTGCCTTTTAAATGTTGTAGTTGTATCTGCCTTTACCACCTCTCAGCTTGCTTCATATATATTCATATATGCATATGTATATGCGTGTGACAAAATTTGCCTTCGGGTCCTTTTTGAATATTTTTCATTCTACTTTACTCCTATTCCATCTAGTTTCTGACTCCACTACCAGTTCCAGATTCTGGGTCATCTTTTGGTGCTGGTCCTTGCAGTGAGCAGTGCTAGACTTTTATGATCAGGTGCGCTCTGTATGTGGTGCATTATTTTCTGTATTGTCTGTGTTTAAATTAAATGAAGCAACAGGGTATCTTTGATTGGATGTTAGGACTTTTCTCAGTGTTTCTTCAGTCGTAGAGCATCAGATCTGATTATACCCTGGCAAAAAAGGATAATCCCAAATATTCAGACTGCTTTAATGAAGAAAATGGAGATTAACTGTTTTAATCAAGACTCAGTTGCTTCAATTAGCTCATCTGTCTGCTCATGTCAAATCAATCATTCAGTCTGGTTTTACTTGGTCTAATTAATCTGGCTTTGAAACATGTCAAAGCCAAAGAGGGCTGATATTCATTGCATAAACAACAGCTTTCATTTATACAACGTCTTTAAAAAGCAAAATATGCTAAACCTCTTCATGGGAGCCTCATCAACCTCTGTTGTAGATTGGCTGCATATAATGATACCAGAATGGGTGACTGTGAGTTTGGACAAGGGATTAAGTTCTAGCCAGCATCTTTAAAAATGAAAGAGAGACAGAGGGACAAAGAGATTTATGGAGGGAATTCCAGAGCTGAAGTCCCCAGCAGCTGAAGGAATGACCAGGAAGGATGAAATAGCAGATGAACATTTTGCATCAGTTTTCATCACTGCGAATACAAGTAACATCCCAGAAATAATTCTGAATTAGAAGGAAAATTGCAATCACCAGGGAAGTGACACTGAGCAAATTGTTGGGGCAGATGGCGGACAAGTCACAGGGTCCTGAAGGATTTCATCCAAGGGTCCAAAAAAAAAGACCAGTGAGATAACCGATGCATTTACTTTAGTTTTCTAACTTCCCTAGATTTGCTGAACGTTCCATTCCAAGAGAGCGAGAGATACAAAAAAGGGAATCATGGGTCAATCAGCTTTCTCAGGAAGAATGTTAAGAGCTATTACTGAAGATGTAATCACAAAACATTTAGAACAATTCAAAGTGATCAGTTTAAATCAACATGATTTAGGTGAAGGGGAATTATCTTTGACTAATTGATTGAAACCTCTTTGAAGAAGTAATTTGCTCTGTGTATAAAGGAGAACCAGCGACAATGATTTGACAAAGATGAAGTGTTGCATCAGAGGTCAAAATGAAAGCTCACGAAGGAAGGTAACATTGATGTGGACATAGGTTATCTGGAGCGCAGTGCCAATGATACTGAAATAGTAATTGTTAAGCTGGCAGAGGAGGCTACAAGGGGTACCTGTATCAAGTGGTTGAGAAGGGAGGAAAATCTGACCAAATGGAGTACCTGTATAATTGAAGAAAATGTGAAATTATCCACTTCATCTGGGAAAGTAACACAGCGAAGTATATTATCTATGGTACACAAAAATGCTGGAGAAACTCAGCGGGTGCAGCAGCATCAATGGAGCGAAGGAAATAGGCAACGTTTTGGGCCGAAACCCTTCTTCAGACTGAAGGAAGTATATTATCTAAATTGACAGACTGCAGAGCCCTGCGATTGAGAAGGAAGGGTATATCCTGTTGCGTGATATAAGGACGGTATACAGATACACAAGGCAGCTAGTGAAGATAACAGAATGTTATTTGTTAATCCAGGCAAATTCAATACAGAAGTAGAAGGTCATGCTTCAGTTATATGCAGCATTGGTGAGACTATATTTGGAGTATGTGCATACAACCGGCCCCCTTATTTGAAGGAGGATTTTAATTTGTTAGATGTAGTTCAAAGAATGAATTAGACTGATACCTATTGTTTGAAGAGGCTATATTGGGTAGGTTCAGCTTGGATCCACTGGAATTTAGACGTGATTTAAACATGTAAGAGCCCTGAGTTTCTTGACAGTGTGAATATCAGGGAGATGTTTCCTCTTGTGGGAAAATGTGAACGAGGATTCATTATTCAAAAATAAAGGGTTCCACTATTTAAAACAAAGAGTGGAGATTTTTTGCTCAATGGTCACTTGCCTTTGGGACTCCTCCTCAAAAGGCAGAAAAAGACTCTGAATATGTTTAAGAGAAACAGCTGGATCTTTGATAAGGAAATGGGATGATAAGGTGTCCTGGGTGGTCAAGAATGAAGTTAAGCGAGTCACTGTGACATGGAATGGCAGACCAGGCTAGTGGAGCCCGGTGACCTACTTCTTATCCCAATTTTTATGAGATTAATTTCAAGGAAATCAAGATGCCAGAAATAGAAGAACACTGAGATCTCAGAATTTCGCAGGGTTGGAGAAGATTACAAAGATGTGAAGGGAGGGCGAGTGAAGAGAAAGATGAGAACTTTGAAATCAATCACATTGATTAATTGACCACTCGTTTAATAATTAAAAACTGCAAAGCTCTTCTTGTGGTGCTCCCCCCTCCACACTCGGACAGGAAACTAAAGCCTGAGGGAAACTAGAGGCTCTGACCCTGTTACTGGCCTGAAATGGACCAGAATTAATTAAATGTAGAATTGACATTGTTATAATGTGGGAAATGAGCAGTTTACATACAGCAAACTCTGACATAAAGCAGCATATTCATAACCATACCTTTTAATTATGGTGGTGGGACCAATTTTGGACTGACTGGAGCTCCACAGACCTTCTTTAAAATGTGTCATAGAATCAAAAAACTTTCCACTTCTAGTTATCTTTCAATTCAAAACGGACCAGATGGAAACTGGAGTAAAAGTCCAAGGTTATTAGCCCTAGACTTCCACCAGCCACCTTGTCAATTCATTTGGATAGGAAATTAATGCAGCTACTTTAATTTTTTCATATCTTCATTTCCTATCAAGAAATTATTGAATAATTGAGCAGAATTTCCTAAGAAGTGGAGCTTCTCCGTTCTCACCTCCGACTAATGCATTAAACCGGATTTACTTGCAAGTCAACCCCAGACGTCACCTTGCGACCACAAGCTAATCCAACTGTCTGGCAGCAGAATCATGGAGTGAGTGAACCAAAATGAGGCCCGCCAGCTAAGTCATGCGCCTTTAACCAGCTGTTAAGGCTTTGAACTACCGAATATTTCTCATATCCGTTCAAAATAATTACAAACCTTCAAATTATTTTTTTTTAATGAAATTATTTAGTTTTACAAAATAAAAGTGCAAACATTTATATTCATTTTAAAAACACATCAATAATCTAAAATACTAACTGAATATGTACATTAACTGAAAGCTTCCTGGGTCAACGCAGCTGTTATTTGCAGAACCACTGTTACTATGGTAGACCTGAATTTGTTTAGATGAGGCCTGATGCATGATCTGGTGTAATCTTCACACTCTTGCATTTGGCCGCAGGGCTCTAAATTATTATTGAGAAATAACTATTGGCAGCTCAGGGCTTCTGCACTTGCAAGGGTACTCAGAAGTTGCTATCACATGCAACAGTTGTCAGTCACATCATTAACGTGATTTCTCCAGACAAAATCAGGGGGTTGTTGCTAAAACATTCATTATTGATCTGGAGATCTCGAGGACGCATATTTTATTTTCCCCCAACAATACCTTATCTTCACAATATGTACAGTGAATGCAATTGGGACACAACATTTTAAAAAATTCAAGCAATTCAACACATTTCCTTAATAAAAATGTCATCATTTCCAATGTTTCACTGTTGAATGATGCATCCTTGAAGCATTTGAGAAGCTGTACCTGGGACTCAGGCCTGCCATGTCCAGTGACGCATGACCCTAGATTGTTGCTTCATCAGGCTTCAGTGCATTCCTCAGAACACACTTCCGCACTATAAAATGTGCAATCAGTTGTGGACATTTCTTTGCTTTGGAGACAAATATGTTACGAGCAGGCCAAAGTTCATCTTTCACTGAGTTGATGATTTTCTTGCAGCATTCAATATTTGTCTCACTATGTTTCTGTGCAAAAGGCAAAACATGTAAAACTGATCTGAGTACTGCATTACAAAGCTGCTTGGGACAAAGATCATTGCATTCCTTTTCACTCCTTCATGATAAACGTACACAGGGACTTGGAAAGAATCTTGTAATCCACATTCAATATTGAGATTGATGTATTATTGTCACATGGACCCAAATTAGTGAATCTGCACTCCCTTACATGTTTACTAATTGTGCTTTGCACGAAAATCTTGTTTTTACACAGACCTTTTCTTTACACAAATTGTAGAACATGTGTAATTTATGTATAATTCACATTTTTGTGTGCTCTCTGAATCTATGTATCTGTCATGTTGCTGCAGAGGCAACATTTTCATTGCACCTGTACCTCATCGTATTTGAGCATATGACAACAAACCCGACTGGACTACATTTATTGAAGTCATGAAATTCAAAGTTAAAGATGCCCAGCTGCTGAGAAAATCTTTAATTTGAACCCATTCTTAAGGCGACTGTTTCATTCAGTGGAAAGGTGAAGATATTTTTACAGAAGAAAGGTGAAGAAGTGCTGAACACTGCCCAGTCCATCATGGGTACTGACCTCCCACCATCATAGAAACATAGAAACATAGAAATTAGGTGCAGGAGTAGGCCATTCGGCCCTTCGAGCCTGCACCGCCATTCAATATGATCATGGCTGATCATCCAACTCAGTATCCCGTACCTGCCTTCTCTCCATACCCCCTGATCCCCTTAGCCACAAGGGCCACATCTAACATCGAAGGGATCTTTGATAGTTGCCGCCTCAAAAAGACAGCCAGCATTGTCAGAGACCCACAGCACTGAACGACATAGACTTGGGGGCATTACTGTTTGTTTTTTTATGTATTTACACACTGAACGTTTTTTGTTTATTATGATGTATACAGAGTACAATGTTTGCAAATCTGTTGCACTTGCACTTGCACTGTTGCACTTGCACTATTTCAAGTAAGAATTTAATTGCTTCATTTCGGGACATATGGCAATAATACACTTGGCTCTTGGAGGTACACAAAAATGCTGGAGAAACTCAGCGGGTGCAGCAGCATCTATGGAGCGAAGGAGATAGGCAACGTTTCGGGCCGAAACCCTTCTTGATTTCCTAATGAACTTTAACAAGAATACATACAAGAGTGAATTTTTTATATTAATTAAAATGTTCCAAAACAGCTGAAGTTAAATGTATTTAAATTAGTTTAAAAAAGTTAGAATAAAAAACTATTCTTATTGTAATGCTGATATTGAAACTAATGAATGTAGTGAAAATACACTTGGTTCATTCATTAATGTGCTTTAGAGAAGGAAATATATGCCTACGTGCAACTCCAGATATGCAGCAGTGTATTAGAATCTGAATTTCTCTCTAAAATGGTATAGCAAGTGCTCGGTCTAGGTCGATCAGGGCCATTATGTCAAAACACAGTAAGAATTAAGTAATGCAGAGCCAATATTGCAGACTGAAGACTCTTCAGGTCTGATGAAATGTCTTTGACCTGGGATGTTAACCAGCATTTGCAGGTCCTTATTTCTCAATTAGCTAAATGGGATAGATTCAGAATACATATCGAAGCATTAGGTTGATCTATTTCTTACTGTACCAGCATTGAAGAGACAAATGCATCACCCGATTGATAACATTGGAGTCACACATAGGCCTGATTGGGGATGGATGGCAGGTTATTTTCCTGGGGCTCACTGGGTGATGTCACCTGATTCCAAGACACAGATCATCCTGATTTGATAATATATCTCTATTTATTAATCATCATAAACCCCGGAATTCCCTCCCCAATTGTACACTGGGAGCACCTGCGGTTCGAGAATGTAGTTCACTCTGTCTTCTCAAGGGCAATTAGAAAAGGGGTAATGAATACAGTCTATACCAGTGACAATCACATTTTGTAAATTAACAGAAACACATCAAGATTAAATAAATAATATCATGGAACTGGAAATAAATGAAATGGGAAGTAGCTAATTGTTCGTCCAAGACTCAATATCTTTTAAAACGGGCAGCCTGAAGAAAGGTCCCGACCCGAGATGCCGCCTGTCCATTCCCTCGGCAGAAGCCACCTGACCCGCCAGCACGCCAGAATTCCTCCAGCACTTTGTGTGTGTTTTCCTAACAATGTAATATTGTTTACAAAGAGAACATTGTAAAATGCAAGTCAAGGGGGAAGCAGGTGGTAGAAATGTATTCATTTACGGAAGGTAAATATCAATGTTGTTGTTGATACTTTATCCTCCATCACACCAATTCATTTCCCCAAGTTCAATGAATGGGGTGGAAGATTGCAACCTTCACGTGGTCCGCCCTGTTTCGACTAATGCAATCAACTCGACGTGCACAAACGGAAGATCAAATAGAACAAGTTGCCCAACAACTTTAGGTTTTTGCCAACCGCCAAAAAACACTATATAGAAGAAGAAGAAGGTCAACTTTAGGCTGTGCACGCCACACGAAAGAAGAAGTTCAACGAATGCGGAAGCAGCAACTCATTGTTTGCACGGTCCAACTAACTTGCTGCCGCATAGCGCCCGCCCACCCCGCACGTCCATCAGAGCGGCATGGAACCAATGAAGAGGGAGAATGCGGCTAAGCGGGAATTTGAATGGTCGAATTGGCACCTGAAGCCCGCCTTCTTTCATTATCATCCAATGAGCGTCCAAAGCGTCACAATGCCGGGAGCCAGCAGGCTAGGTGGCGCTGCATTTATAAAGGGCTGTCAGAAGGGGGCGGGCAGTCGGTCAGGAGGTGGGCGTCGTGTTGGCAACGCCGCTATCATTTATATGAAGGTCGATTCTCAGTTTAAAAAGTCAGGCGATAAGGATATTGTGAAGGCAGGGGCGCGATGAGCGAGCGGTCTCGGCCTGCGGCCCACCCGTCATGGTTAAACTGGGTGCCGGCGGGATGAGGTAATCGAGTGCCGGGTTGGCCTCGCCCGAGGGCAGCCGGTGCCCAGGCTCCGCACCGCTACTCTTCCAGCCTTTCATTCGGTCGCCTTCCGCCCGGAGTTTCGGGCCTTGTCTATTGCCCGGGCCTCGCTTGTACCGCAGGAGTCGCTCCTGCTCCCGGCCCGAGGATGTTCGGCAACAGCCGGCGTGCAGGCCGCCTGCCCTCGCTGCTGCTTCTCGGCCTCCTGGTGCTGGCAGCCGTCGTGGCCTTCAACTACTGGATGGTGTCGACGCGGAACGGCAGGTTGCAGCTCGAACTGGCCGAGCTCCAGGTGCAGGTAGGCCGGTGCTCGGGCAGGGGGTGCGACCGGTTACAGACACTCGCCCAGAGACTTGCTCACGACCGGGGGCTGATGCTTCACCCTCTCCACCGTCCACACATCTTGGTGCTGATTCGGATGCTCTGCACTCCCCCAAAAGCTGGAGCACTTGCACAGGCACAAGCTCTGTCACAGCCCAGCCGACACCCAGGAGGAGAGGTGGCGGACACCTACACCCGGAGACCACCCCCTCACACCTGGGGTGCTGACCGCGCGCCTTTACACCTGTAGCCCGTGTGATTCCTATGAGGATCCTGTACATGCACACCATCCTCTTACCGGTGGGTGGGTAGAGTGGGTGAGTGAGACACTCAAACTTGATTAGTGAGTCTGGGGTTATGGGGAGAACCTGATAGGGTTAAGAGGGACGGATAGATCAGCCACGATTAAATTGCGGAGTACATTTGATGGGCTGAATGGCCTAATTCTGCTAGAACTATGAACATGATGGGTACATTGGTGTGAGACACCCAGACAAGGTGGGTAAAGTGGTGACAGGAAGCATGTACAATCATACACATCGTTTGTCATGCATGCACCTAGTTAGCTTAACCCACAAATACCCTAATATTGGTTTGGACCCATTCATCAAATGCAAGGGGCGGGTGAGTGTTAGCCGTGCCCAAATCTATATAGGCTTAGGCATACGGGTACAAACTATAGGTGTACACCCATTTATGAACCAATCTGAGATCATCTGTCTGATGAAGGGTCTTGACCCGAAACATCACAAATTCCTTTTCTCCAGCGATGCTGCCTGACCTGTTGAGTTACTCCAGCATTTTGTGTCCATCTTCTGAGACCAACGGAATTGAACCTGTAAACCCAGGGTTGAAAGAAGGCACGTTGGAACTGGCTTACTGTGTCTCCCACATGAAATGCACTCACCTGTGGCTTTACTTTGTATATTTATGATTAATTTTACTCAAATTATTACAGGAAATGTTTGGTGCTCATACTTTTACATGCACTGAAAGCACAGCAGGTTTTTTGTAAAACATAGAAATGTACAGTAGAAGAACTGGCCCTTCAGACCACAATGTTTGTACAGACCATGATACCAAGATAAACTAATCTTATCAACCTACGTATGATTCATGTCCCTCTGTTCCGAGCATATCCATGTGCTGATCTTTGACCCAAATGTGTCTAATTGGAGGCAATGACATTAATTTAGTTTGTTGGTGTTTGAAGGCATGGGTGGTGACACACACATTCATTTGTAGAATTAATAACTCTATGGATAATGTCTCTGCTATTGGTATTTGAAATGGGAAAGGACTCTGAAATTTTGAGTGTGGGAAGGTGGTGATGCCCATAGGAATAGAATGATTGTGTGAATGAAGGGAAATCATCAGAGACGGCATTATCTTGTTATCTGTCCTTGGAAAAACCACTACAAATAGAATGTTACACGGATGGGTTTAAACTAGATTGATGGGGTGGGATCTTGTGCAGGACAGAGGCAAGTGAGAGGCTAGAAGTTTAGAGATACAGCGCAGAAATAGACCCTTCGGCCCACCGAGTCTGCATTGACCAGCAATCCCTGCACATTAACACTATCTGCACACACTAGGGCCAATTTACATTTATACCAAGCCAATTAACCTACGAACCTGTGCGTCTTTGGAGTGTGGGAGGAAACGGAAGATCTCAGAGAAAACCTACGTGGTCATGGGGAGAATGTGCAAACGGCTGTGTTCAGAGGTGACATTACGGATGCTTCGTCTAGTGAGGCTATATGGGTGGAACTGAGGAACAAGAAGGGGATGATCACCTTGTTGGGGGTGTACTACAGATCCCCGAATAGTCAACGGGAGTTGAAGAACCAATGCACCGGGAGATTGCAGACGGCTGCAGGTCAAATAGTGGTTTATAACTTTCCCAATATAGATTGGGAAAATCATAGCACGAGGGGCTCTGATGGAGCGGAATTCCTCAAGTGTTCAGGAGAGTTTTAAGCAGTATGTGGAGGCCCCCACATGTGAGGCCAGCGCTGGATCTAGTACTGTATTGAGAAATTGGGAAGGGCAAGTTAATGAAGTGTGTGTGGAGGTGCCTTTTGGGACCAGTGGACCAGTTTAATTAGGTTTAAGATGGTTATGGATAGGGACAGAGGATCCACGTGTTGAAATGCTCAACTGGGTGGGGTAAGGCCAACTTTGAGGGTATGAGAGAAGGTCTCCTCAAGTTGACTGGAGTATGTTATTAGAGGGGAAAGGAACATTGACCAAGTGGAATGTTTTTAAAAGTGTACTGAAGAGAGCTCAAGATGTGTACATCCTCTTTAGAGTGACGGGCAAAACAGGCAAACGTAAGGGAGCTTAAGACGTTAGTCAAAAACAAGAAGGATGCATGTGACGGGTATAGGCAGCTGGGATCAAGTGCATCCCTATAGGAGTTTTGGGAAATAAGGAATAAACTAAAAAAGGAAATCAGAAGGGCAAAAGGGGCCCAGGAGATATCTCTGGCAGGTAGTATTAAGGACAATCCCAAAATATTTTATATGTACATAAGGGTAACTAGAGAGAGAGTGGGACATCTCAGGAATCAAAGCGGTCACCTCTGTCTGGAGCCACAAGCGATGGGCAAGGTCCTAAATGTGTATTTATCCTCTGTATTTACCGAGGAGAAAGATCATAGGATGGAGGAAATTGGAGCTGTCACTGGTAGTGTCTTGAGAGCAGTCGGGGTTACTGCCGAAAAAGTACTGAAGCTACTGTCATGTTTGAAGGTAGACAAATCTCCAGGGCCTGTTCTGATATATCCACGGACATTGTGGGAAACTAGAGAGGACATTGTGGGAGCCCTGGTTGAAAGTTACGAGTCGTCCTTAAATACAGGAGAGATGCCGGAAGGCTGAAGGGTGGCAAATGTTGTACCTCTTTTCAATAAGGGCTGCAGGGAAAATGCTGGGAACTGTAGGCCGGTGAGCTTAACATCGGTAGTTGGTAAGTTACTGGAGAGTATTCTGAGGGATAGGATTTACAGGCATTTGGATGGGCAAGGGCTGACTAGGGAGAGTCGGCATGGTTTTATACGTGGGAGGTCGTGTCTCACAAATCTGATTGATTTTTTTTTTAAGAAGTGACCACAAAAGGTTGAGGGCAGAGCTGTAGATGTTGTGCATATGGACTTCAGTAAGGTGTTCGGCAAGGTTCTGCATGGTAGGCTGCTCTGGAAGGTTAGATCGCATGGCATCCAAGAAGAGATAACTGATTGAATAGAAAATTGGCTCCATGGAAAGAAGCAGAGGGTAATGGTGGAAGGTTGCTTCGCAGACTGGATGCCTGTGACTAGTGTGCCTCAGGGTTTGGTGCTAGGCCCATTACTGTTTGTCATCTACATCAATGATTTGGATGAGAACATACAGGGCAAGATTAGCAAGTTTGCTGATGATACAAAAGTTAGTGGTTTTCCAGATAGTGAAGATGGTTGTGAACAATTGGGGCAGGACTTGGATTGATTGGCCAGGTGGGCAGAGTAATGGTTGATGGAGTTTAATACAGAGAAGTGTGAGGTGTTGCACTTTGGAATGTCGAATAAGGGCATGACCTACACAGTAAATGGTAGGCTTCTGGGTAGTGTTGCAGAGCAGAGGGATCTAGGCACAGGTGCATGGTTCCTTGAAGGTCGAGTTGCAGGTAGATAAGGTGGTCAAAAAGGCTTATGGCTCTTTGGCCATCATCAGTCAGAATATTGAGTATAGAAGTTGGAAGGTCGTGTTGCAGTTGTATAAGACATTGGTGAGACTGTATTTAGAATATTGTGTTCAGTTCTGGGCACCATGTTATAGGAAAGATATTGTCAAGCTTGAAAAGGTTCAGAAAAGATTTATGAGGATGTTGCCAGGACTAGAGGGTGTGAGCTATAGGGAGAGGTTGAATAGGCTGGGTCTCTATTCCATGGAGCGCAGGAGGATGAGGGGAGATCTTATAGAGGTATACAAAATCATGAGAGAAATAGATGAGAAAGCAAAGAAAATATAACTTTAGGATAGGCTTTATGAAAGGTAATCCACCTGTTGGAAAATGTAGTTGCCGCATCTAAATACCAAATGATTTGTATATTTCCTTGTTCCACAAACTGAATTTCTTCCTGTGCTCTGCTACCATAAAATGAACAGTCAAAGATTGTAACGTGTCAGCACCAGCTGCAGGTGATATAAAGGTTATAAAATAAATGCAAAGAGTACACACCTATTTATACCCAGCAGTGTATAACATTACATCAATAGTTCACTTCTGCCTGATGTCTGATCAATGACAATTTTGATTTGTTGGAGTAGCTTGATAACACAATAAACCTGAACATATTATGAAATAGGAGCAAGAGTAGGCCATTCATCCTCTCAAACCTGCTCTGCCATTCCACATGATGACAGCTTCTATCTTAACATAATTTTCCTGCCTATTCCCATATTTTACTGTAAACCAATAAATGACCTGACGCTAAATAAGGGTTGTAGGCAGGTAATTCGAACTAGTTTCGCAGAGATGTTGCATTCTAAACAAATCCTCTATGCCAAGAATGTCAGTGATAAAGAAATTTAATTTTTTTAATAACTTGGTTATATTCAATTGCATAAATGATTCAAAGCAATTAAAGGAAGTTTGGGGAATATTTGATGCATTTCTCTTATCAGTTAAGTGTTTTCATTTATTTAGGAAGTATAGTTCAGGAAGTGGCAATAAGTAGTTGGATCATTTTGTGCTTGTCAGTTGATTATGGAAATAACACCTGTGCATTTTGGGTTTATTCAAATGATCATTAGTTTAGTCTGCTCTTTTGAAATTGTAAATATAAAAAATACATTTTAAAGTGATGAGAAACATTTTATGTTAAAGGTGAAGATGGTGATTTTGAGCATGAACAAAAAAGGGAATGGCTTTTGTAGTCTGACAAAATGACCCCCTCCATGCTGAGGTTAGGTGTCAGTTCTCGGACACTTCCTCATGCCCACCGCTTGACCATGACCTCGCTGACGAATACTGGGTCACCACCTCCAGATCTTATCTCCCCTCACAGCCTCCAACTCTCTGGTTCTCCACCCTTGCGCTGCTTATTTTTATCTCCTTCGCTGGCGTGAGGTCACATGCAAACCAGAGGAGCAGCACCTTGCATTCCCCTTGGATGGCTTACAACCCAATGGCATAAACATTGAATTCTCCAATTTCAAAGAATACTCCCCTTACCTCTCCTCTCGTGCACACATTTCTCGCACACCCAAGTCACCTTGCTCTGTTCCACTCCTCCATACATTCACCTCCTAACCCGAGTCCCATATTTCGCTTTTATCCAATCTCTGTACCCGCCACCCTCTTCCACTCAACCCTGGTCTTTTCACCTCCAGCCTTTGTAAATTATCTTCACCTATTTGCCAATCACACCCCCCCCCCCCCCCCCCCCCCTCCCCCCCATATGTATTCACATATCACTGGTCAGGATTTGCCCCACCTCGACCTCTTCCAGCTTTATCTACTACAGCTTTTTCTAGTACAAACCCACTGACTCCCATGGTTATCTGGACTACACTTCTTCCCACCCTGTTTCCGGTGAGGACTCTATCCCCTAGTCCCAATTCCTCCGTCTGCGCCTGCAATTGCATCCAGGATGAGGTGTTCCAAACCAGGGCAATGGAGATGTCCTCATTCTTTAGGGGACGGAGGTTCCCCTCTTCGCCTATTGATGAGACATTCACCAGGGTCTCATCTACATCCCGTAGCTCCGTTCTCAGTCCCCTTCTTTCCCCCCCCCCCCCCCCCCCCCCCACTGGTAACAAGGACTCGTAAAACATCCCCCCCTTGTGATCGCCTTCCACCCAACCAGCTGTCACGTACAACAGATAATCCTCTGACATTTTCGCCATCTCCAATGGGACCCCGCCACTGGCCACATCTTCCCATCTCCTCCCCTTTCGGCTTTCCGCAGAGATCGCCCCCTCCATAACTCCCTGGTCAATTCATCCCTTTCCACACAAACTACCCCCTCTCCTGGTACTTTCCCTTGCAACCACAGGAAATGCTGCACTTGCTGCTTTACCTTCCCCCCTCGACTCCATCCAAGCAGTCTTTCCAGGCGAGGCAGAGATTCACCTGCACCTCATCTATTGCATCCGCTGCTCTAGGTGTCAACTACTCTTCATCGGTGAGACCAAGCGCAGGCTTGGCGATTGCTTCGCCCAACACCTCTGCACAGTTTGCCTTAACCAACCCAATCTCCCAGTGGCTCAGCACTTCTACTCCTCCTCCCATTCTGTATCCGACCTTTCTGTCCTGGGCCTCCTCCATGGCCAGAGTGAGTCCCACTGCAAATTGGAGGAGGAGCACCTCATAGTTTGCTTGGTTTACACCCCAGTGGTATGAACATTGACTTCTCCAATTTCAGGTAGTCCTTGCTTTCTCCCTCCTTCCCCTCCCCTTCCCAGCTCTCCTACAACCTACTGTCTCTGCCTCTTCCTTTCTTCTTCCCACCCCCCACCCCTTCATCAGTCTGAAGAAGGGTCTCGACCCGAAACATCACCTATTCCTTCGCTCTATAGATGCTGCCTCACCCGCTGAGTTTCTCCAGCATTTTTGTCTACCTTCAGCTTTATCACCCCTTCTCCAAGCAGAAGGATCTTGACCCAAAATGTTGTCTGCCCATTCTCTCCACAAATGCTGCCTGACCCACTGAGTTCCTCCAGCCTTTTGTCAATTATAAAAGATGAAATTATAAAATTATAAAAGATGAAATAGCGGCACATTTGGATAGCAGTAACAGGATCGGGCCGAGTCAGCATGGATTTATGAAGGGTAAATCATGCTTGACTAATCTTCTGGATTTTTTTGAGGATGTAAACTAGGAAAATGGATAAGGGAGAGCCGGTGGATGTAGTGTACCTGGACTTTCAGAAAGCATTTGATAAGGTCCCACATAGGAGATTAGTGGGCAAAATGAGGGCACATGGTATTGGGGGTAGAGTGCTGACATGGATAGAAAATTGGTTGGCAGACAGGAAACAAAGAGTAGGGATTAACTGGTCCCTTTCAGAATGGCAGGCAGTGACTAGTGAGATATCACAAGGCTCGGTGCTGGGACCACAGCTATTTACAATATACATCAATGATTTAGATGAAGGGATTCAAAGAAACATTAGCAAATTTGCAGATGAAACGAAGCTGGGTGTCTATTGTTTATTGTTTTTTGACTAACAAAACCTTCCTTGTCTTGACTTAGATTGAACAAAAATTGAAGGGAACATATGCTTGATTTCTGAGAGTGCAATGGAGGGTCACCCACAGTAGTCGCAAACTTTAGGGGATTAAAAACGAATTCCTCATCTCTTGTTGCCTTTTCATTCACTGTATTTGGAGGTCAAGGGACAGACTATTCCCTTGTCATTTATTTGTAATTGACCTGGTAGAAATATTTTTTTTCCACATGGAATTTTCTCTTGCTTGAGTTCCTGACTTTAATGAATTACTCATTTGTTTTTTTTAATATTTGATTCTAAGTGTGCAAAATAGAAATATAGCACCATTTATATTCTATATTGGACTTTGTATAGATTATAATTTCCGAGAGTTAATCATTCACTGACAATCCCATATCTGGGACTGGGCCAATAATATATCTGCCTGGGATTATTGCTAGATGATATGGGTGTGCATGTTCACACTCAGACTGATATTTTCCTTTACGTATAGTTTATCTACTTAAGACTCAGTAATTGAACTGTAGAAACTTTTTATTCCTGAATGCGAGGTCCCAATTTGGTAACTTTTTTTCCTGTTGAACATGATGGACTACGTATTAGCTGCCAGGGCCAATGTGGTTGTTACCCTGGGACTTGAATGGAGTTGGATATTTGCAATATATGAAGGCCAAATATTATTCCATGGGGAAGGCCATGCATTAATCAGTGAAGAGGGCACTAGTACCTTTAATTTGCTCTTGTGCTAACTGTAACAAAGACAACACTCTCAAGGCCTCTTTATGAGCTTAATTTTTCAGCATTCTAAGGGGGTATTGGTCTTTTGGAGTAACTTTTTTTTTAAACTCGGAATTTAAAATGTGTCTTATTCTGTACCTTGCTCTTCCAGAATATGTAATGGACTTTTGAGAGGAATGAATGTTGGTAGAATAACCTGCATCATAAATTGGTCTCGCTTGAACATTCATAGAAAAGGAGCAAGTCAAACTAATCCCACTGCCCTTCCCCCACAGCCCTGTATTTTAGTGTAATCCAAAGGTTTGTAATTAATTTTCCCAGGTGATGTAATGCTTTTAAATCAGCTACGTACTGGAATGCCATTGTTTATAACAACTCTTTCCTTATTCTTAGTTCGTTTAAATTGCTGATACCTTCACTGGTTATGGGAATGAATAATTCAAATGCTCATTATTTTAACAAGCTCCATTAAATTGCCTTGTACTCTGTTCCAATGAAAATCACCTCATTGTTTTAATTCTTTACTTAACTATACTTGTATTGGCACCATTGTAGTCATTGCCCATTGTAAACTTTTTCTGTCAGAATGACTCTAATAAAAGGTGGGCAGCTCTAGAGGTCCTTCCCATGCCCGCCTTATGTGCAACCTATGCATACAAGTGAGCATATTGGAGACCAACAAGATATATTTTCTACTACCTTCGATTTTCCAGCATCTGCAGTTCCTTCTTAAACATTAAGCTCAACAAGATGACTTTGAAGCTGGTACAACTTGGGTGGGGTGGGATAGAGAGAGGGAATGCAAGGAAGGTAGAGAAATCAATAATCATACCACTGGTGGGTTGTAAGCCGCCAATGCGAAATATGAGATGCTGTTCCTCCAATTTGCGTTTCGCCTCACTCTGACAATGGAGGAGGCCGAGGACAGAAAGGTCAGTGTGGGAAGGGGAAATTAAAGTGTTTGGCATTGGGGAGATCAGGTAGGTCCAGGTGGACTGAGCGAAGGTGTTCAGCGAAACGATCGCCCAGTCTACGTTTGGTCTCACCGATGTATGAGTCCGTACCTTGAACAACAAGGTAGATGAGGTTGAAGGAGGTGCAAGTGAACCTCTGCCTAACCTGAAAGGACTGTCGGGGTCCCTGGACAGAGTCGAGGGAGGAGGTATAGCGACATGTGTTGCATCTTCTGCGGTTGCAGGGGAAGGTACCTGGGGAGTGGGTGGTTTGGGTGGGAAGGGATGAGTTAACCAGGGAGTTGCGGAGGGAACGGTCTCTGTGGAAGGCGGAATGGGATGAATATGAGAAGATGTGACTAGTGGTGGGATCCCATTGGAAGTTGTGAAAATGCCGATTATGTGTTGTATGCGACAGCAGATAGGGTGAAAGGTAGGGACTAGGACCTGTTGTGACGAGTGGGGGAGGGAGAAGCAGGAGCGGAGCTGTGGGGTCTCTCTTAAGATGAGGCACTTAACTGTGTCTCATCGATACCCAGCAGCTCCGCTCTTGCTCTGGAAATTGGACTGCTCTGCTTCCACTGGGTGCTGATTACCTAATACTTTTGTTATATTTTAACAGACACAGATTTGTCAAACTATATTTTCCTTTCATTAAATCATTTTGACCTGATTCTCCAAGTATCTTGCTATGGCCTCAGTTTTTCTACATTACTCAATTCATTGTCTACTGCCAACTTAAACTCCATGTTCAGATCTTGGGGTTAAGGCTTATTACATGTAATATGTGACCACTCTAAGATCAGACTATTCACCCTTAAAACACTATAGACTTGTTATATAGGTTTTCTGGATGAGTTTGCTAATTTAGTGCCAAATGCTAGGCAGTCTTAACAGCATGGGTCCATGCCAACAGGTTATTGGATGTGCTCCATCAGATTCTGTCTAGAAATATACTTGAAAACCTGAGCTTTTGTCTTGGTTCCCTGTAGTGAATAAAGAGAGACTGATGAGGCCTAGGCCTCTTTCTTCTAGAGTTCAGAAGAATGCGACGTAACTCTGTCAAAATGTACAAAATTCTTAGGGGGAGGAACAGAGTAGATGTGGGCAGGATGTTTCCCCAGACTTAAAGAATTCCAATTTCAATACTTTCCTTTATTATAACACCATGACCCCTAGATTTTGACTCGAGAATTAATTTCATTCAAATCTTTTTTGTAATTTTATCCCCCAGGTTGTGGTAGTTTGGTGATTGATTGCACTCAAAGCATAGTTTGAAAGACTTCTGAAAGTTAAAGGCATCAAGGGTTATGAAGAAAGGTGCCAAAGTGTTGCCTGTCCATTTCCCTTCACAGATGCTGCCTGAGTTCCTGAGGCACTGTTTTTGTGCTCAAGATTCTAGTCTCTTGTTTCTCTTGTCTCCAAGTCTGACTTCCAATTGCCCTGAACATCTGTGAAGTAGAATGAAGTAATTGATTACAGCAAATAATGTTTATACCATGCAGTCTTAAATGAATGCACTTCAACAGAATTGTACATTCTGTTTCACACTGAAACACCATTTAAAAAAAAAAAGAACTCTTCTGCTTGATGGTATGCAGTGACCTAGATTCCTAGAGCAGGAGTTCCCAACCTTTTTCGTCCCATTTACCCCTGACAACTTCAACAGCACATAACAATGTTATTTCACTTATTTCTGAACAACAAATGATGAACAGATACCGGTATACCAGAACCAAACACAGTCAGTCAATGAATGAGAAAAAATATGTACAAATCCAGAATCAACAAATTTACCCCCTGGGTAGGCAAAATCTACCCCTTGGGCGCAAGTTTACCTCTGGTTGGGAACTGTTGTCCAAGAGGATGGTTCGTTTTTACAAACAATTCTGTGGTTACTAATTTAATAATATGTGATGCAACAATGAAGTTCCAATTTAAAAAAATAAAAAAAAATACAAATTGTATTAATGTTGTACCTAGTACATGGGTCTTGCATACCTTGATTGTTGGTTGGAATCTGATTTTTCTGAACACATCAGTACAGTTATTATATTTAATAAAATATCCAGTGTTATAAAACTCCAGTGTTTTAGATGGTGCTAAGGGAACAATAGTTGAACCCGTAACAAAACTTGAAAATACAATGAAAATACCAGTTTAATGTGAATAGCAAGGTGACCAAAGAATGAATATTGGTAGCAATAACTTCTCTAAACTGATCACTGTTTGAATACGCTGTGAAATAACAGGATTGGGAATGATAGACAAAGATTCTGATGCTCTCTATGTCAGTGCTGGCCATCTTATCGGCTTGCTTTGACATTGTTATCCCTGGCAAACTATTCATGGTGCACATTTTTGTAATATGCAACCACACTGCTTGAAAATCCACTGCTACACTGCTTGAAAATCCACTGCTACAGTGCATGATCTGGGGTTCGGTGTAGATGTTTGGATCCTGTTGTCAATATTTATTACTTTTTCTTTCAAAATAAATCTAAAAGAAGCATTTTTAATTATTTGGAAGTTTGCATGTTGTTGCCAGTGAAGAAAATGGAAGTTACACAAATTTATATGCGTCTGAAGGGTCTCGACCCGAAAGGTCACCTATTCCTTCCTCCATAGATGCTGCTTCACCCGCTGAGTTTCTCCAACATTTTTGTCTACCTTCGATTTTTCCAGCATCTACAGTTCTTTGTTCACCAAATATATCGTATTGCTTTTCACATTTGAAGCACTTCTTCCTTGGGTGGTAGAAGTGGTTATGAAAGATCATTTGAGTAAGAAAGAAGAATTTTAAACCGATTCTGAAAAAATTGTTGAACCCATGATTTTTGCAGCAATAGCCATAACATTTCGCAAGCTTCATGATTGCACTTGACTTTCTTTCTGAGCCATTTCTGAATAATGATTTTTCGCTTGCAGTTTGAAACTCTTTGAAGTGAATACAGTTTCAGGCTACAGTGAAAGTAATGAAATTGTATTGATAACCCAGACACAGCGGGCCAAACAGCCTCTTTGCCTTGGACATGCGATGTTCTGTCAATCTGGACAAAGCATTTCCAGGTACCATTATGGTGTGTGCTTTGCCAAGAACATTCAGTTTCTTTACCAATTTTGTAAATGATCCAAACATTTCATAAAATAGAAACACTGCTTTTGTACAATCAACAGCTGGACTTGGAGCAATTTTTAGGATATGCAAGTATAGGCTTTAGAATTTTCTCTATACTGCAGTGAAGTCATTAAAAGTTGTGAGAACATTACATGGTAAACTGAGAGGAGATGATGGAGCAAATAAGCAGGAGTCACTGGGCAGTCTTTGTGACGGTGATGATGACTATTAACTGATTATTGACCATGAATGTGTGACTATTACTTGCAATGAGCAATGCATTTTGCATTAGTTTTAACGAGCATAATAGTTTAGGCCCCATGATTATTCTTGCTTCACTTCCTGCACTTTTGCTCTTGTGCCTTCATCCTACTCCCTGAACTAGATAGGATGTCTTTAGCTTTTGCTGTTGAACCCGTCAGTCTCGCTTAATGGGTGGTTGCCGGTGGCAACCATCTGATGTACTTTACTCCCTTTCAGTATTCCAAGGTAACTGTGATTTCTCCAGAAAACGTTGGTGCTACAGTTCTCTCTACCAACTAAACTACCTCCGTTCAGTGTTCTCTTATAGCTATGCATCTGTGGGAGGTGCAACTCAATGTGATTTAGACTTTCATTTGAAGTACAATGGATTTCCTCATGTGGAACTACATTACAGATTTCTAGAGTTGCCACTGAAATTCAAATTAAGCAGCATTTCCAGTGTTTTTATTTCATGTAGTATTTCTAGCAGATTAACTGTTACCGTGATAATTTCAGACAATTATTTGGCATTTACAACCTGCTACCTTCAGTCATTTAACCTCTCCTGCCATCTATCCTTTGACACGCCATTCCTTTTTGTTTCCCCTCCCTATGTTTCTTAAAACACACTATCTTTATTTTTTATTAGTTCTGATAAAAGATTTTCGACGTGAAATAATAGCATCAGCAATGTTCTTGCCATATTTCCTTCCCCCATCACCACCCCAAATATGCTGCCTGTCGAGCATTTTTATGTTTTATTCCAGACTTCTAGCATCTATTTTGTGGTTATTGGGGTTATGAATGCAGCTGATGCCTCTATTCACTGACTTTGTAATGTCATTCATACTAGGAACAGGAAAGGCTGGGGAAATATTTTGCACTGAGAGTCTTGCTTTGCCCATAACTCTGAAGCTTCAGTTCAATAATTTTTATTTGCTTGGAAACTTGTGGTATTGATCATTTTTTTGACACAGACCGACCCTTATTGCACTGAGGTGGTGTATTGGGTAGTAATGTTGTCTTAAACATTGGATTAGACTTGGTGCCAATCCAAAAGTATCTGAACACTGAGAATTTGTACAAACTGAATGTACTTGACTATATTTGATCTAGGTACAAAATGCTAAGAATTCAGGTGGTCTAATTTCTGGGAATGCCAGAATCGCTTGAGCCCATGTCATGATGCCTGATTCATAAAGGGGATGTGGACAAAATGAAAATTGCATCAACTACATAATTTGTGATGTTTACATTAATTTTCTTTGAAGTGTTTACATTGTCCATCTTGTCCAAGGATGTGATTTCTATGAATTAATTTTCAATTAATTCTTCATGGACCGCAGGGAATTGGTTAATTCCCACAAACAACATATTAAACCTTAAGAGGACATTTAAACCAAGCCAACCCTTTTTATTTCAATCACGCCTTCTCATGCTATCTCCCTGTGGTAGAGTGGTATGTAATTTGTGCATAAAATTATCAAACTTTAATTTCAATCATTCCTCTTAATTCTGAATCTCTTGGGTTCCTGTAAAATGTTCAAGTCATCACTTCATTCGTCTGCTTTTTGTTCTTCACCAGGTGAAAAAGACAGATACTGCTAAAAGTCGTCTAGAGAAGAGGAACTCTGAGCTCATGGGCCAAGTGGATACTCATAGGAGACGGCTTGATGAAAAGGAGGATGAATGTCATAATTTGGGTAATCAGCTGCAAAGTAGAGAGACTTTGATGAAAAAATGCATTGAGGAGAAGGTAATAGAGCATGTTCATTATGTTCTGATCATAATGTATAAACCAAAGCTGGCAGTTTAAAAAATATTGCATTATGTTACACTCATAATGCACATTGTCATACCTTTAACTCAATTTCTATATGAAATTTATTAGATTTAACTACCTTGGAACTGAATTCCACTGCAGCTATCAAATTACTGAGATACATAATTCAAGATTGCCAGGGCAGTACTTTAACCTCTTTGTTGTGTTTTTATTTGGTAGTGGTGCCATGGCCATAGGACATTTTCTTCCTTGAGCAAAGCTAATCAAAATTACAGTGCTGCACGATTGCAATAACAAATGTGTCTTTAATCATATTTCAGGGTTCAAAGCCTATTAGCCAGCATTGCTGTGAAGCTTGCACATGAATAATTTTGTTTGCTTACCCAGTGGCTGTTAACACTATCATAACTTAACAGGAAGTTGCATAGAAACAAATTGAGCCTGAGAAACAAAATGAATAATATTAACATGCCATGAATCTACATTCAAGTCCTTTGTTGAACTATGCAGTGAGCAATCTCTGCATTTATGTTTGTTAACCATGTCAAAACTTTAAGCTATGTCATATGATGTGTTCTGTAAGGGTTAAAACAAAACTTCCATGTCTAAAATAGTTGTGCACTAAATTTTATAAATTGACTATATTGCAGACAATAAAGTAAGTTAATCATAGTCGACCATAGTGTGTTATATTCCTATTATACATGCACAGTTAATAGTGGAACTAAGTTTAGGATAAGATATCTCTTAAATCACCAATTTCCAATTGTTTGATTTAGCTCAAACATATCACATGTCTTAGAAGTCTGTATCCAAAATATGCATGGAATTGCTTAGTAAATACTGTGTCAGTGCATATTTGAAAGTGCTTCTAATTGGTCAATGTAGCATATTAGTTTCCTTTTGATGCTAATTGATTATACTATTTATTCTGAGCTCTGTGCAAAGAAGGAATTCCATTGTATACTGCTGTATATGACCATAAACTAAAATATATTTGGATATAAAATAGCCTTTAATAACATCTGACAATGTGCACTTTAGTGAGATTTTTTTCTATTGCAAATCTCAAATTGTGGAGCACAGAAGCAAATAAGTAAATGATGGGTCTTTGTCCCAAACATTATGGAGGGCACTGTATTTTCCAATCCTTGAACAAAGTTGAGGGTGTAAATTAACAAGTCGGATTATGATTTACAATCCGTGACTATTTTGTTTATAAGCACATCAACTTCCATATCTATTTGATTGAAAGAAACATGCCTTTGATGTTATTCCTGTCTTTTCCGATTTTAATCCTTGTTAAAAGATTTCTTGGCTTAAATCACAGACCAAATACTGGGTTAATTTACCTAAACTCTCTAGGTAGATACTTGAATGGAAAGTGTATTGCACTGGTTACTATTGATCACAGTACACACCATTGTATTACAGCAGAGGTAAAAATAATACAAATATCAACTGCGTTCTGCTTTAAGAACCTTAAGTGTGCCAGCATCCTGTTTTATTTTCAGTTCCTTTTATGTAGATTTTATGTGAGAACAAGGCCCAACCCGGTTATGATAACTTTTGTGAATTCCCTTCATCTTTGAACATCTGGAGACATGGATGAGGATGTCTAATAGACATCTATTGAGATGTGTCCTAGCACTGCGCAATTGGAGGAAAATAAAATGAAAACTTTCTCTTTAAGATGTAATATTAATCCCTCTAGATGTCTGTACACTGTGGATGGCTTGATTGTAATCGTATTGCCTCTCTGCTGACTGGCTAGCACACAACAAAAGCTTTTCACGGTACCTCGTACACGTGACAATAAACTAAACTAAACTCAACTGAAACTCAGCTCAAAATTCTGAGATTCTTTTGGGAAATGTGGGCCGATTAAGGATAGTATAGCTTGTCTTTGTGATGGGGAAATCCTGTCCTATAAATTTGATTGATTGTTATATGTGGTAACTTTGAAGATTGATGACGACAGGTCAGTAATGTTTGGAATTTAGTAAGGCAGTTGACAATGTTCCACGTGATAGACTGATCAAGGAGGCTATGGCATATGGGGTCCAAGGTGAGCCAGCTAATAGGAAGGATGGTTTTCTGATTAAAAGTCTAACTGATTAGTACTGGAACCTTTTCTGTTTGTGACATATGTTGGAGTTGGATGGGAACGTAACAGGAATGATTAGTAAGTTTGCGTTTGACATGAAAATTGGTGGTATTGAGGGGGTGGTTGTTTAAGGCTTCAGCAGGATACGTATCAGTTGAGTAGAACATTGGCAGATGGATCTTAGCAAGTATGAGGTGGTGTATTTGGAGAAAGGGCTAGAACATATTCAGTATAATAGAATAAAAAGATAGAGATATATCCCCCAACGCACCTGTCCCCTGCCCGTAGCCTCCATGGGAGACATGGTGCTCCAACTCAAGCCGTTCCTGAACATAAGAATCCAGCACTCCCCTTGCCGTCCTCAGCAGTGATCTTAAAAAAAAAAAAAAAAAAATCCAATTGCACTTGCCTTGTGTGTTGAAACGAGCCATTGTGACGTCATCATTTGAAGCTGGTCAGTTTGAAATATAAGCTATCTTGATTTTTTTAAATTTAATCAGTAATAAGTCAAGAAATAAAGCATTAAATATTCCGTGTGATCTCTGCCTCGAAGGGGAAAATGTGAATTGGAATATGTAAAAAATCTTGTGAAAGTTGGCATTTTTAAAGCTTTAATCGCGAATAACGTGTCAAATATAGGATGACTTAATTCCGGCTGGTCTCTGCTAGCTGAGCCATTGTGACGTCATCATTTGAAGCTGGTAGTTTTAATTTCAAAGTCTTTTGATGTTTTTAAACTTTAATCAGTAATCAGTCGAGAAATAAAGCGTGAAATGTTCAGATAAGGTGATCCTGGACGGGAACAATGTCAACCGGAATATGTAAAAATGTTATTGTTACCATGCAGTTTTTTTTTACACGTATTAAAACTTTGATCATGTTGGTGTGTATAAGTATATGATATATAATATATTTTAGATATATACACACACATGTCTGTTTATTTATTTATATAGAGTTATAGTGTTATAAAGTTATATAGATAGTTATATAGTACATTCAGTACATATACAATGGTCGGCTGTGGATGAACAGAGTCCCAGTATCCAGGCTCTTTGTTTCCTTAAAGTAACAATGCATATGGTAAGGCTGGTGAAATCGCATATCGTATATTTAATTTAGGGCCTTAAATATAATATTTGTGTTGCAACTTTACAAAACATTGATTAGGCCACATTTGGAATATTGTGTGCAGTTCTGGTAGTCACACAAGGAAGCATGTGATTGTGTTTGAGAGGGAGCGCAGGATATATACCAGGATGTGGTAAATCTAGAATGACATAACTTAGTTAAGAGTACTTTAGTTATGAACTAGACCAAGTGCAGACCCGTTGGGTCTGTTCCCCCAATGTGCGGTTGTGGGGGGGGGAGGCGGCATGCAGCGTCACACACACTAACTATCTTTCCTTCCCACCCCCCTCCCCCCCTCTTAAAGGGGGGAGAGAGAGGGTGTGCTGAGGAGAGGGGGTGTGCTGAGAGGGGAGAGGAGAGGGGGGGGGGCGAGGTGAGCGGCACACCACTTCCTGGTTTTATAGTCCCTCCCCCTCCCTCCAGCAGGGGCAGCAGAGAGAATGGTGAATTTTTTAAAAACATTAATTTCTCTCTGATTTTTCATCGATGGGAACAATACTCTGGTACAGGAAGGAGACGTGGGCTCTGATCGAGGTGGCCACAATTGACGGCCGTAGGTGACGCGTTCTCTCGGGAATCGCAGCACAGTGGGCCAAAAGCGGTCAAGATCAGACTTTTAGTAATATAGAAGATAGGCTGGGCTTATTTTTTTTGAAGTGATGGCTGATGTGCCCCAATGGAAATATATAGTGATTGAAGTACAAACCACTTTGAACAGGTGCCAGGGGTGGTGGAAGGAAATACAATAGTGATGTTTAAGAGACATTTAGATCAATACATGGATATGAAGAGAAATGGATCACAAGCAAACAGAGGACATTACGTGTTCAGCCCAGATATTGTGAGCTGAAGGGCCTACCCCTGTGCTGTACTGTTCTATGCCTATAAAAAATTGAGAGGCATGAATAGGATGCAAAGTTCACTTTTTTCCAAGGTATGAGTATCAGATTGTGAGTGCATCTTTGTGAGAATTAGGAGATTTTTTTTTAACACGGAATGGTTGATATCTAGAATGTACTACCAGCAGAGGTGGTGGATATGATTACAGTCTACTCTTGTTATTATTTACCTCTTTAACAGATTTTGGTTATAGAAGACAAACCTGGGTCTCTGATGCTAGGAGGCAACGCCAGTTGTGACTGCTGTGTCCGTTCGTATTGGGAAGGGAAGGTCTGGCGCTCGGTCTTAGACTGTGATTTTTACAATCTCTTTCAGAAAACATTGGCATTTTATAAGATTACATAAACTCCAGGATTAAAAATAGTTGAACGACCTCGTAATATCGAGATTTACTGTGTCTGATGGTTAACTTCCACAAGCAGTGTATCAGAAATTGGCATCTGTCTGTAGATATTTGTCCAATGTGTCAGAGGTGTATGCGAAAGTGGGTTAAAATAGAATTAATGTGAATGGGTGATCCGTAGTCGGCATGGAAGTACTCAGCAGGTTGGACAGTATCTGGTGTGAAAAACGGTTCATGTTTTGGAATATTAAAACATTCTCTCACCACAGATGCTGCCTGACTTGAGTACTTTTATTACATTTTATTTAAATCTAAAAGTGGAATATGTTGGGTTGATTTTATGTAAACCAAAATAACATGATCTTGTTATCTTGAGGCACAGGAATAAGAAAAGACGTTCTCTAGTCTTTTCTTGCAATTATTTTGCTCTACTGCCACCTTGGGATTGTGATTTACGTCTTACTAATAAAATCCATGGTTTCAAATGTTTACTTTAACACTAAGTTGACTGAATATAATACTCAATTCTGATATTTTTGTCATTTGTCAAGATGTCTGGAATAGAATTTTGGTATAAAATGGAGTCAATATTTTTCCTTTTCCTGATGGAAATATATTCATCTTGCAACCAGATTGCCTAACACACTATTGATCTGCAATGCAATTGATGTTTTAGTTGCACACTTGAAATGAGAGCTGACATTTTGATAAGTACTTCCTTGGGATTTGACTGTAAATCTCTATTTCCTATTGCTTTCTATTCTTTGTCTTTCTTGACCAGATTTATTAGGATGTTAAAGTTGTTATTACTGCAGCAATGCACCAATTTCTTATTGTTTGGTTTCTTTGGGGATGGACTTCACTGACTATAGTCAGTTTTTCTGCTTTAGCTATTGAAACAATAGTAATGTGTAGGAAAGAACTGCAGATGCTGGTTTAAATCGAAGGTAGACGCAAAATGCTGGAGTAACTCGGACTGAAGAAGGAGCTTGACCCAAAATGTCACCCATTCTTTCTCTCCAGAAACTATAGTAATTCCTGGGCTCCCTGCATACAGTGTCAAAGAGCGAAGTGCTGAACTTACTGACTGTTTGGAAAGTCTTATCTGTTTTCTCAAAGTCCAGTAGGGAAGACAAATCGTACTGATTTGTATTGTTACCCTTGAGATTTGCCTGTTGGATCCTTAGTTAGGATTTATGTTCCACTGGAGATTTAGATTAGGAATCAAAAGATAAATTAACAGTTATTTGGGTAGGTCTACCGCTCTGCTGTGTTCTCAGTCACCTGCACAGTTGCATCCACCATTGTCCCAGGTTTCCGGGGCAGACCTCTTCCTGCTGACTGCAGTGACAGGAACAGAGTTGACAGTTCGGAGGCATCAGTTTAGGTGTTAAACATCCTGTTTTGGGTTCAGCAGATGAATTACCCGTGCTGAAAACAGGGAAATCTTAGAAAAACAAAAAAAAAAACAACTTCAAATGCCCTGTTGAATTCCGCTAGAAGTCCAGTCAGCCAGCACACATCCCACGGTGAGTGATTTTCTGAGCAGAAGCTGTGCAGCCTCTGCTTGGGATGTGCCCAGCCACCAATACCTCCTTTGCAGAACCACTCCATTACTTGCATTGTCTTATTAGTATTTACAAATATTTTAGGGTATTCTTCGTAATGTTTCAGTTTTAAATGTTTAATTTGATTATTTTAAACTTTATTGTGATGACTCGATCTTAAACTGATTGTTCTAAATCACCTGCAAAGCTGAAGGAGGAGTTTTGCCAGTTGTTGAAGTGGCTGTGTTTTCCCCTTAGATTATACCACTGGACGCTTGGATAGGGTTAGGTTGACCTCTGCACCAGCTTAGCCAAGTACAAGCATCAGGAGGACCAGAGTGGCAATTTCTGTGTAGAAAGACTGCCTGCTAATGGTAGCACAGCGGTAAACATAGAATTTCAAATTCTGTACACATGTGCTTTCCTAATTTCCATAAGAAAGCCTGGAAGTCTTTGACATTTAAGTCGTCATTTACTTTACTTGGCCTTTAAGACTAAAATCCACATTTTATAAACGTTGATTTTTCTATTGCAATGTGTAAAAGGAGTCCCCTTAAACATTGCACTGCGCATGTTTACAGGTACTCCTCAATTTACGATGGGGTTACATTCCGATGAACCCGTCGTAAATTGAAAATATCGCAAGTCGAAAATGCATTTAATACGTCTAACCTACCAAACTTTCTTACTTTTCTGATAAGGCTCGAGAATAGTGGGAGAAGACACTGCGGCATTGACACTTGTTGATTGTTAAGGAGGCAGTGTTCTTCAGGAAGATATCAAGTTTTGACTACAGTTTGTTTCTTCTTTTCATTATATATTTCCCTATAGCAGGCAAGAGCATCCAGTATCTGCCTGTCAGTTTTTGCAAATCCTTCGTAATTGATCAATATATGTACACTCCGGCATATGCTTCGAGAACAAGCCCGTTTCATCGACATTGAATATTTGTTCTTGCAAATATTTCTCATCCACATTTATCCTATGCAGCTCTTCCTTAAATGTTTCGGCGCCTTCAGTATCGGCACTTACTGCCTCACTGCTGACCTTCACATTATGAAAATTGTGATGCCTTTTGAAGCGTTACAACCATCCATGACTTGCTGTAAACACTTGCATATATGTAGGATCATCGGCACGCTCTTTTAGCGTATCGAAGACTCCTTGCCTTAGCCTGGATCGTCAGTAGACTGAGTGGTATGCGCGTCTGTATCCGGTCTTCCATCCATGTGAGAAGTAATCTCTCCATATCATCAATCGGACCAGCTCTTTTCTTCGTGATGACCGTGGATTTAACTGATGCTGACGATTTCACTGCATCACTGATTCGCTTCTTATCCTTTAAGATGGTCGAGATCGTCGATTGTGAAAGTCCTAATTCGCCATTACTGGCTTGCCGCCTTCTTGCTGGGCAATTATCTTGAGTTTCATCTCAAGAGTAATTGCCTTCCTCTCACGAGAAGCAGACACAGATGTGTGTTTTGTAGACATGATGGGATGGAAAAACACAAAACACAGTGCACTGTATCTAAAAAGCGATGGCAACACAGTACACTGTATCGGTTGTTTACACTCGTGATCTCGTGGCTGACTGGGAGCTGCGCTCGCTGCCGTTGCAAAGCATCACAAGATTATCGTACAACATATCGCTAGCAGGGGAAAAGATAAAAATTCAAAATTCGAATTATGGTTTCTACTGAATGTGTATCGCTTTTGCACCATCGTAAGTCGAAGCATCGTAAGTCGAGGAGCATCTGCATTCATTTGCCATGGGCTGTGGACGTTGTACTTCCTAAAGACTTGAACATCAAACATTGATAGCTACATTAAATTGAACTCCCTTTTGATGGATACATCTATGTAATTGATACAGTTTCAAGCTTTAAGTTGTTCTGCATCATCAGTGTTGATCAATGTGGTTTTATCTAGTGTCCAAACTAACCACAAAGTCATCCATCAAGGTTTGCATGCTGTAATGGGCTGCAAAGTCTGCCAGAATTTCTGGCAACAATATATTGCTCCATGACAAGCTCAATGCATTTGTTCCTCATTTGAACAGAAGATCAGTGGAATGAAATTATCTACCCCAATGCCCTCGGGTGCACTGATACCACAGTCACCACCACAGCCGTCAAATTGCCCCTCCAGAGTGATTCTGTGGAAAGCGACTGACCGGAGGGTGGAAATCTTTAACATTTCCCCCCCCCCCACCAATCTGAGGTTCCCACCAGCTTTAAGATGACACTATTATCCAGATGGCAAAAAAAAAAAACAAGGCGGCGTGTCTTAATGACTAGCGAACAACGGCTTTGACATCACAAAGTGCTTTGAATGGCTAGTCGACAAGCACATGCACCTCGCAGACATCCTTGATCCACTGTGGTTTATCTACTGCTACACAGGTTGATGACATCACCCTGGCGCAACATTCATCCCTGGAGTATCTGGATAATGTTCCACCAGGATGATCCATAACACGGGTGCTCCACCGGGCTGTGATCTCTGGCCTGACCTCTACTCTATGACACATAACAAGCTGTAGAGCCAAATTCCGCTCAAACTCCATTTACAAGTTTTCAGATGATACCACCATAGTGGGTTGGATCTCCAGCAATGACGTGAATTAGTACAGAAAGAAGATAAAGAGCTTGATAGCATGGTGTGAAGCCTCTCCATCAATGTCAATAAAATGAAGGAGCTGGTGATTGACTTCAGGAATATATGCCCCAATCTGTGTCAATGGTGCTGAAGTGGAGATGGTTGAGACCTTAGGGTTTCTAGGTGTTAATATCATCACCAATTTGTCCTGGTCCAACCACATTGATATTATGCCCAAGAATGCTCTTGGACAACTTTACAACTTAAATGATGCACTTTTTATTATTTTGTTTGTATTTCATGTGTGAGGTGTGTAAATCTTCTTGGAGCAACTGATCCTGATGAAAAGTATCGATCACATTTGACAAATAATGTCCCCTTGAAACCAGTTTACTTATTTGTGTGGTATTTTGGGCCTCAAAGGAAGCATGTGACAATGTAACATTTTTGTAGCAGGATGATTTTAAACTGAACGACTAGAGGGCATTGCAGTTGTACAAGGCCTTTAATAAAATGGTGTGTTGCAATCTAATGAAAGAAGCCAGAACCATGTGTGTGGGGGAGCTATTTCAGCAATTACAAACAGATGTTTGGATATAAATATTCTGAGGTGTAATTTTCTGTCTGAATGAATATATTGTACTTGCCTTCATGAGTAAAAAAGTTAGGATGTTGAAAAAGGACAGATTCCGTTGATATATTGGCAGGGAAAAAAATTCAACCAAGTGATGAAATTAAAATGTGTTTGTTTTGGAGTAGATTTAGCAGCTGTAGCAGGTTTTAAAGAGTTTCTCTGTTGATATAATTTTTTTCAGGAATGGAAATGACTGTCAATAACAATTGTGAATGCTCCTGATGTAGAATCAAGTTCTAGTTTAAAGCATATGCCATGTACAATTCTAGCCATGTTTTACTTGGCCAATTCTTGCTTGGACACTCTGCACCAGCCAATAATCAAGAGCTGTAGTAGCTGAACTGTTTAATCTGAAGATACAAAACTGACGCTGCAGAAAATGCTCTGTAGGCCAGTCAGCATTTGTGGAGATAAATCGAGTGAGTTACGTTACTTTGGGTATCATCCAACATGTTGCAGATGACACAAATTGCTGGAGTCACTGGCTGTGAGGAGGGCTAACAAGGTGTACAGCAGGTTATAGATCAGGCATAGTAATGAACCGAGAAATGGCAGATGGAGTTTAATCTGAGCAAGTGTGAGATGTTGCACTTTGGGAGGTCAAATATAAGAGGAGCATTTACAATGAATGTCATGATCCTTAACAGCATTCCTGTACAGCGGGATCTTGGGGTCCAAGTCCATAACTCCCTGAATGTGGCAACACAAGTGGGTAGATTGAGGCATTGAGTATGAGTCAGGAAGAGTATAAATGATGCAGCTTTTTTATAGGATTTTAAAAAAATACGGTTGGGGGGGGGGGGGGGGGGGGGGGATCTGAATGGGGGGGGGGGGGGGGGGGGGGTACTGATTTTGGATGATCAGCCATGATCATATCATATTGGATGGTGGCGCTGGCTCGAAGGGCTGAATGGCCTACTCCTGCACCCTTTTTTTCTATGTTTCTACGTAAGGACTTCAATATAAATAAACTTAAAGATAATATGCTCTCTTGTTTATGGGTGTGCTAGAAGTAATTACAGTAGTTCTGAGTTTTGTTTCCTACTTAACTGATGAGTGATAAAATGTCAGATATTTGTTATAAAGTGAATGGATTCCTCATTGAACAGTTTTCTTTCGAAGTGGCTTTGCAATTTATCCAGATTGGACTATAGAGTCTACTATATTTTTAATGTCATGTATGTAATATAATAATAATCTTATTTATATAGCACATTTTCAGTCAACTTGCATTGACCCCAAAGTGCTTCACATAATTACATTACATTTACACACAGGCAAAGGTGGGTGAAGTGTCTTGTCCCAAGGACACAACGACAGTATGCACTCCAAGCGGGATTCGAACCGGCTACCTTCCGGCCGCCAGCCGAACACTTAGCCCATTGCACCATCTGTCATCATCCATATTCTCTTAGCAAAAAAAAAAAAAAAGAAATATGTGGGAGATCTTGAATCTGAGTTGAGTTATTGTAATATGTTCCTGAATTTGATTTCTGGCAGTAGGTGAGAAGTTCTGGAGAGTCTCAATATCGACAGAACCTCAGAAAAATTTGTAACTGAACCCTTGAGAATGCTTGATCTCAACGTTATTTTATTGCTTTATTACACACATAGCATTCTATGCCATTTCATTTATCCTATTGCTGATTTTGAATATTTTTCCACATTTAGTAGTATTAAGATTAGGACAAGGATTGATTAGTTTAACTGACTTAAAAAAAAATTTAGGTATTTGTTGTCAAGTAAATGAGTGTAATCACCTCTGCTCTCTGATGGACCTGAGCTTCACATTTCCAGCAGATATGTGGCAGTGACTTGATCTTCTGGTCAGAGTGTCATAGCATAGATTATTCAGTCCGAGTCAATGCCAACAATCATACCTATCTATATTCATCCTACATAATTGCACATCAATCTCTGCCTTGCTCATTCAAGTACCTAGTCGGATACCTATTAAATATTGTTACGGTACCTGCCACCACCTTCTCCCCAGGCCGCTCATTCCAAATACCAACTACCCTTTGAATAATTTAGCCCTCGGATCCCTATTATACCTCCTCCCTCTCTCAAGCTTATGCCCTCTAGTTTTAGATACCCCTACCATGGGAAACAGCAACTTGTTGTCTACTCATTTATGCCCCTCACAATTTTAAATACCTCTATCATGTCCCCTCCCAACCCCTATTGAGAACAAATATCTCCAGTCTCCTTGTAACTCAAGCACTCCAATCGATACAACATCCGTGTGAATCTTTTCTGCGCTCTCTTTAGTTTATCACATCCACCCATGAGGTGCAGACCAGGACAGTACATAGTATTGTAGATGTGGCCCAACCAACGTATTGTACAACTGTAACATGTTACATTCCTGTCTTTTTATTGAAATTCTGGAAATCTAGCTTGATTTTTAGCATTTTCTTTACAAGTTATTGGCTTTGTTCATTTTGCCATGGTTCAGAAGCCGTTTCATTTATAAAACCTGTATAATTTGAAACCTTTTCTGGGCTTTGTTATGAGTTATGATTGCAGACATCATTAAGTTTGTCACTTTAACCTTTCACATTTCATAAACCAAGATATTTGTTACTTTTTAGATTACCTCTTATATTCAAATTGGAGAGTAACTGGACTCCTCGGCCGTTTAGGCTGACTTGATGGCTTGTGAAGATATGATAATGAATTAAAAGTGGTACTTAATGTCGTGAGTTACTGTAGTGATTGGAACTAATTTTCAATTAGAAGTCATGTGAGCAACGTTGGATAGTGGTGTGAATGTAAAAGATAACTCTGATCTTATTGAATAGTTAAGCAGTCATGAGTGACAAAATATCCAACCTGCCTCTATTTCTTTTTTTATGTTCTTGTGGAATTCGGTGGCTATTAGGGCATGCAGCTGTAACAAAACTTGTAGGTGAGCTGGATGCTGTGGTTATTTAACATGATTTACTGGAAAGCTATGAAGAAGCAAATTTATTTCCCTCAAGTCCAGAAATGGAGAGAACAGTTCAATTGCGATTAGCAGTCACTGATTCCTAATCTCCAAGGACTGGTCATCCTTTCATGGTCTTGCTCTCTCTATGCCCATAACCTTTTTTTCTGTCGTACAATCCCAACTCAACAATAAAATGCTGGAATAACTCTTTTGTAAAATCACAAGAAATAAGAGTAATACAGACCATATTGTCTCAAGTTGTTCAGCATGGAAACAAGCACTTCAGCCCACAGCTGATCCTTTTACACAACTCTGGCACTTGATTCTGATCCACATTTCATCAAGTTATGTGATGCTACTTTTGTCATCTAATTCATCCTTTGACTCTCCATAAATTTGTCTGATCAGTAGATTTTTTTTCTGCATTGGAGAGGTTTTATAAATGCTAGTGGTTGTGCCTCAGTAAAGACAAAGGATTAAATGTTAGTCTGTACATTCTGAGCTACTGGGTAAAAAAACAACCAGGAGGTTTTAAGCATGAAATCTGAGTGGGTTAGTATAATTTAAAGTTTGTATTTAGAGTTATCAAAAGATTGTGTTTTTACACTTTGTCATTTTGAAAATAAATGAATCTTGTTTGAGTTGTAGATGTTATGTGCCAATCAGCTTTAAGTGCGTTACAGCTTTTTTTCCTTTTCTCCTCCAGGTTAAATTTCAAAATAATATAACGGATCAGCTGTCTTTCATTCATCGGTTACAAGGTAAGAATTGACCCATTGGAATTGTTTGGCCAATGGTAAAGTATTAGATTTTGGCATGCAATGTAATTTATCACCCACAGTTCATAATATGCTCAAATAATGTACAAATGATATATCCAGTGGTATCAGGAAACTACATTTTCTGTCTGTTCTGTCCAAAACATGAATCTTGAGCTTCCAATCACATGTCATTTTAATTCCCCTCTCCGTTCCCACACCGTCCTCTCTCTCCACTGCCTTCTCCACTACCATGGTGCGGCCAAATGCAAACTAGATGAACATCTTGCATTCTTTTGCACAGAAAGTAGTAGATGCCTGGAACACACATCTAGTTATAGCGGTGGAAGCGGATATAATAGTGGCATTTAAGAGACTTTGAGATGGGTAAATTAACGTGCAAGATATGGAGGGATATGTGCAGGCAGAAGGGATTAGTTTACTTTGTCATTGTGTTCTGCACAGACACCATGCTGCTGTGCTGTACTATTTTGTTTTCAACTCTCACTTCCAGTTTACCTATAGTGAGTGATCCTACTCCCCCTGGCCTAACTATAATGCCGTATCTATTTCTACCTTAAAAATATTAATTGCCTCCAGTTCTACTGATCTTTCAGAAAGAGCTTTGCAAAATCTCATCTCGCCCCCCCCCCCCCCCCCCCCCCCCCCACCCCCCCCCAGCCTGACAGAAATATCTCGCCTTATCTGTCCTTAATTTTTAAATTGTAACGCGTAATTCTAAATTCCTCTACAGGAGGAAACTGGACTAACCTGTCCAAACTGGGACAACAAACTGATCCAGGGTAGGCACAAAATGCTGGAGTGACTCAGCAGGAGAGGCAGCATCTGTGGAGAGAAGGAATGGGTGACGTTTCGGGTCAAGACCCTTCTATCTGAAGAATGGTCTCGACCCGAAATGTCACCCATTCCGTCCCTCCACAGATGCTGCCTGTCCTGCTGAGTTACTCCAGCATTTTGTGTCTATCTTTGATTTAAACCAGCATCTGTAGTTCTTCCCTACATTAATCCAGGTATCAGTGAAGGCGGTAGGGGGATTTGACAACAAGGGGGAAGTGTGGGGGTTGCTGCCATGTGCGGCAGTAGATGGGACTGTTGCGTACTTTTTAAAAACGTTTTGGCACCAACATGTGGCAACACTTGTGTACTGCCTAAGTTGTATGTAAAATAAAGCATTTCATTGTAACTAGATATCCTAGGTACATGTGACTATAAAGTTTCATTCTTTCAAGGAAAACTTCTTTGATTAGCTTCCAAAGTGAAAACATCTTTAAGTAAATAAGGAGATTAATTCAGTACACAGTAGCCCTGCATTGGAAATCTAAATCCCTTCACAATATCTCACCAGTTAATGTGCTCTTTATTGTTTTCTGCCAAAATGGACAAAGTCAAGTTTTCTGCATATTCCGTTTATGAGATCTTTGATTATTTATTCATGCCATCCATATTTCTTTGTCCTTTTCGCAACCTAATTTCCTACTTGCCTTTGTGTCAACAACAAATTTAGCATATGTTCAAACACTTCGTCCAAGTCATTTATATAAAATATTGCGGCTGCGGTACCACTCTGTAATGTACCGTTTGTTACATCTTGCCAACCAGAAAGAAAACGTATTGTTCCTACTATACTTTGTGTCAGCCAGCTGATCCCCTATCCATGCCAGTATGTTACACTTGCATCAAGCTTTTATTTTCCACATTAACAGTGAAACAGTACGTCATCAAATACCGTCTGGAAATTTAAGTATAATATGTCCTTTATCTGCAGTACACTTGAAAGAGCTCTACTAAGTTGATCAAATATAATTTTCTCACAAAGCCATATTGACTTTAGCTGATTGGCTTGATTGGTTTTTTTCCCCTAACGTCCTGTTGTAACATCAGTAATATAGTTTCCAATCTTTTCTTTGACAGATGGTAAGCTGACTGACTAGTTGTTTGCCTCTGACGCTCTGCTCTCTCTTTATGTTCAAGGATTTATGTTCACTGTTTTCTAATTTAATTGAATCTTCCTCCAAGCTGGGGAATTTTGTTAAATTAAAACTAATGTATCTGCTATTTCACTAGTCTTCAGAATTTAGAATTACGGGTTACAATTTAAACCTTCAAATCGTGCTTTATCGATTCTGTACAATTTATATTTCCTAATTTTAACTCGAGGTTTTGGCAATTCTTAATTAACTCTTTGAATGAAGCTTGGTAAATTTGTGAAAAGAACTCTTCATAGACCACTAATGTATAATTTTTCTATTGGTTGATGCATATGACAACGTCTATGCTCAATTTCAACAACATGAAAAATGTATTCAGAAAGGGCATGATTTTTTTCTGCCCTCAGCAATGCACTTAGTTAACTCCTCAAAAAATGTAATAAGTTTGTTCAGATAGGATCTGCCTTTGACAAAGCCATGCTGACTATCTCTTAGTCTCTGCCCTACCAGGTGATCATAAATCTAAACGTCCTGAATCCCTCTCCCCCTGCCCCCTAGTTGAGTGTTTCCAGCACTTTGTTTTTATTCAAGTAAAACACCAGTATTTAATTTGGAGCTTTTAAGTGGGGAGTATACACCATGCTCATTGTGTTCACTAACGCCTGTGTAGAGATGGTAGAGACAAACATTCCACAAGATTTTAGTGCATTTCAATTCTGAGCCACCTGTGCATTGAATACAAAAAACACTTGCCATGGGTGAAAATCTGACATGTACACTCTTAAACTCATTGGTGGTAAATATTTTTCTTGCATTCGTTATTAATATGATGTATCTTTGGAGTGTGGTTTGCTGGTCCTACCACGGTGAGCTTAAATGAGTGAGACTGATGGGTGTAATGATAGTGCGGCAGATGGAGTCGGAACATTGTAGAAAATAGAACAGTCGAGTCCAGTGGACACACGGAAGCATGGGAAGGCTGGTAGACTAAACTGTATTGACATTAATGCAAAGGGCCTTGCAGATAAGACTGAACTGAGAATATGGATCGGCACTTGGGATTATGATATTACAATCACAGAAATGTGGTTGAGGGAGGGGCATGACTGACAGCTCAATGTACCAGGAAAGAGTAGTTTCAGGCGTGACTGATGGGGTACAAAAGGGATGGGTACTGCTGCTCAGGAAGAGCATCGTGACAATGTTGGGAAGATATCCTGGAGTGATTGTTTAATGAGGCTGTATGGTTAAACAGAAAATGGCAATCACTTTATGATAGTCAGTGGGCAATTCACAAAGGGGTTGTGGCAGTGGGTGATTTTAACTTTCCCAACATTTGCTGGCAATGCCTCTAAGGGGCTTATGGGGTTGAATTTGTAAAGTAGTATGTAGGGAAGAGGCTGCACTCAACCTTGGGGAATGAGGTTTAACAGGTGGTGGATTTCTTTGCAAGATTAGATTCGGTAAGATTAATGTTTGTCTTGGAAATTATAAGGTTGGTCTGAAGGTTAAGGTCTTAAATTGGAGGAGGGTTGATGGCAAAGGTATAAAGCAGGACCTTTTCACTCTTGGTTTCTCCTAGGTATAGTCATGGGCACTGGCTAGGGCCCCAGCTATGTCTGCTTTTCCGATGCTTTATATGGAACAATCTTTGTTCCAAACATACATTGGCACCATGCCCCAACTCTTTCTCAGCTACGTTGATGTCTGCATTGGGGCTGCCTCCTGCACCCTTGCGCCTCCTGCACCCTTGCAGAAATCGTTGATTTCATGAACTATACCAATAACTCCGACCCTTGCCTCAAATTCACTTGGGCTATCTCCGATACTTCTCACCTCTCCCCTCTTTCTTGATCTCTGTCTCGTTCAGGAGACGGACTACTCACTGACGTTAACTACAAACCCAATAACTCCTACATTTATCTGGAATACACCTCTTTATCTGGAATACGTTTATCTGGAATACACTTCAAAAGAGAATACTCTCAATTGCACTTTCATCTGCTCCCAAGAAGAGGCTTTGCATTCTGGGACATTGAGATGTCTACTTTCTTTACTAAATTAGTGGTTTCCCCCCCCCCCCTGCTGTCATTGCTGGATCCCAATGTCTTGTGGTTCTGCTATCTAAAGTGAGATAGTATGAGCTCAGAGTCGCTACAACCCTGTAAGAAGCAAAGATGGTAGGATTGGGGAACTGTGACAGGGGAGATTGTAGTTTGATCCGAAATAAGAAAAAAGGACATGTATTTGGTTTAAGTGAGTCCTTTGGAGTTTATATTTTATGTTAGAGAGAACTTAAGAAATAATTTAGGACAAAAATAAGATTATGGGGAATCCTAAAATCTTTCAGAAGTATATTAGAAGCAAGAGGATAGCTAGGGAATGGGTAAGTCCTCGGGGACCAATAGAGAACCTGTATGTCGAGTAAATGGACATGAGTATGTCGAGTATATGGCAATGCATCCTAAATGAATACTAAATTAAGGCAGATGTTGCCTCATATGGGTTGATGCACAGAGGGATCTTTGGATGCAAATTCATACCTCTGAAAATGGTGACACTGGAGGGTAGGGTAGTGCAGAAAGCATTAGGTATCCTTGTCTATGCTGTTACGGCGCGGTATCAGAGTTGGGACATGTTGCAGCTGTACAAAACATCGGTCAAATCGGACTTGGAATATTGGTTGCTACGCTGAAGGAAGAATGTGATAGCATTAGAAAGCTTGCAGAAGAGATTCACACGATGATGACTGGAATGCAGGGCTTTACTTGGAAGGAAATTGGATAGGCTGGGTTTATTCTCACTGGAATGTAGGAAGCTGGGGGGTGAATATAGAAAGAATATATAGACTATTAGGAACATGAATAGGTAGACAATTAGTCTGTTCTTTAGTAGGGAAGTATAAAACAAGAAGGCAGGGGTTTAAGATGAGAGGGAAGAAATTAAAAAAATATCTGAGGATGTTTTTCACACAGCTGTGATGGTACAGAACACACTGCCAGAAGAAATGCTAAAGGTAGGGTACAGTTATGTGTATAAAGGGCACTTGGTCAAGTACTTGGAGAAGAATACTGGCCTAATGGGGTCATATGGGATGAATGTAAATAGGCATCATGGATGTATTGGGCCAAATGTCCAGATGCTGTACCATACAGATCTATGGCTGGTCATTGCTATACTGTTAATTTTGATTTGTCTGAAGTGTTTTTCTCTGTTACACAGAGCAACTCACTGAATTACGACAAGAGTTCATAAGGCAGGATGAACAACTTCAGGAGTACAGGCGGAACTCCACATCCTTGGAGAAGAAATTGGAATATGAGAGGTAAAATATTGATGATTCTCTCTTTTGTCTTTTTGTACTGATAGTTTGATTTGGATACAAAATTAAAATTATGTCCCAAAAACAATGTTTAGTATAAATGACCAGAATTTGTGAAACAATGTATCACTGAAAACTGGTGTTAATATATTAAATAGTTTAACATGTAACTTGTGCAGATCGACTTGTATGCTTTGGTACACAAAAATGCTGGAGAAACTCAGTGGGTGCAGCAGCATCTAGGAGCGAAGGAAATGGGCAACGTTTCGGGCCGAAACCCTTCTTCAGACTTGTATGCTTTGTTCTTTGACCCTCAAGGCAACTAGTTTTTAACTTGGTTTTTAGTTCTTTCTAAGGTAAATGGACGGATGCAGTTGTCTGGATTAAACTTGTATGAATTACCTTTCTGTCCTGGGCCTCCATTGTCAGTACCTCATATTTTGCTTGGGTAGCTTATACCCCACCTGTATGAACATTGATTTCTGTACCTTCACATAGCCCTTGCTTTCCCTCTCTCTCCATTCCCTCCCCTCCCCTCCCCTCACAGTTCTCCCACCAGTCGTACTGACTCTGACTACATTCTATCTGTCCCGTCCACCCCCGACATCAGTCTGAAGAAGGGACCCGAAACATTAGCCATCACCGAAACAAACCTCTCTCCAGAGATGCTGCCTGTCCTGCTGAGTTACTCCAGCATTTTGTGATCTACCTTCGATTTAAAGCAGCATCTGCAGTTCTTTCCCACAAATTGTATGAATGTAACTTGTTTTACAGTATTTCCCATTTTAGCCATCCTGTTTCATTTGGTGTTAGTCTGGAGAGTTGGGGTTGCATTACTATCCAAGTGATTATCTGTCCTGTCTGCACCACAGCAGATTTCTGATTTGAAATGCATTTATCCAGATTTCCTATTATTGTCTAATGTGAATACATTCAGAGCTGCCAGCTGCTGCATCATCTACCATTCTCAACATCTTTAGTCTGCCAGTTCTAATGGTTGCATAGCAACTGATGCTGTAATCTCAGACATTGAAGCAAACGGTCATTCGTTCAAGGCAGTGGAAAACATAAATTATAAATCAATAACATTGATGAGGTAGTTCTCAGTACAGACCAACAACCGTGGAATATTTATAAAATAAAGATGACCCATTTTCTTTGCACAATTGCAGCCGTTAGACCGCATAAAAATGTTGATTTGTGCAAAGACATTTAACGTCTGCATTTTTGGACAATTGTAATGCAGTGTCATATTGTAGAATGTCAAATAACAATCTTCGTGCCTTGTGAAATTTTTTGGCGTGCATTCATTTAAATTGTCTAACATACAACAGATTTATCAAACGTTAAATGGTCAAAAATAAAAGGTGCTTTGAAATGAAATAACTGGTTGAAAGAGTAAATCGCTGTTTCATTTTTGCTAAGACAAGTTAGTGTATGTTGTAAGTCTGCACAGCAACATCAGTGGCGTAAAAAAATAAAACACAATAAAACCGGAAAAGGCTGCAACACTCAGCAAATCAGACAGCATCCGTGGAAAAATAAATTGAGCTAATGTTTTGGGTTGAGGACCCTTTGTCAAAATTGGGAAAAAGTGAAAACAAGTCGGTTAAGTTGGAGAGAGGCTGAGGGAGGGACAAACCCTGAGTTTCCAGTTGGTGTAACTATATTTTTCCATCCCACTTCCATGCTGACCTATTTGCCTATCTCTTGCACTATCATAAGGAAACCTACTCTAAGCTTGAGGAAGAGCATCTCTTCTGCCTGCACATGTTGCATATGACTTGACATTGATTTATTTCGGTACCTTGCTTTCTGTCTATATCAGAACGGGCTAGACTGCTATTGGTCATCCATCTGTAAAGTTAACCATATAACCATATAACCATATAACAATTACAGCACGGAAACAGGCCATCTCGGCCCTACAAGTCCATGCCGAACACATTTTTTTCCCCTTAGTCCCACCTGCCTGCACTCGTACCATAACCCTCCATTCCCTTCTCATCCATATGCCTATCCAATTTATTTTTAAATGATACCAATGAACCTGCCTCCACCACTTCCACTGGGAGCTCATTCCACACCGCCACCACTCTCTGCGTAAAGAAGTTCCCCCTCATATTACCCCAAGTTGGGTCTGTTTTTCCTTTTAACAATAGAATAATTTGAACTGCTGGGCATTTGCTCCACCATCACATTTCACAGCTTTTGTGTTCTTCCCTCCTCTCCCCCCCCTCCCTCTTTTTAATTGTCTTCATTAATGTAGCAGCCAAATTACTACTTATTACCATGGTAAACCTTGGCTGTACCCTGTCAAAGATATTCCTTTAGTCCCAACTATCCCTCTTCCACCCACTCCCCTCCCAACAGATTAATCCTGACTTGCAGCATTTTCTGAAATTATATAGATAATTATATGCCCAAAGAAGTATTACTATTTTTTTATGTTAACTCAGCTAATCATTTTTACAAGTCTAAACTATAGTACTTCATTTTGACCCCCACTATTTGTCTTGTATTTTGGCTACAGAGTCGTGCATTCAGGATTGCCTGCAGTGCTGCAATAAAACGTAGAGCATGTGATTGTTCCATCTAACCCGATAGAGAGACTTGTCCCCGCCCACCCCCGCCCCCGATCAGTCTGAAGAAGGGTTTCGGCCCGAAACGTTGCCTATTTCCTTCGCTCCATAGATGCTGCTGCACCCGCTGAGTTTCTCCAGCTTTTTTGTGTAACCTTCGATTCTCTAGCATCTGCAGTTCCTTCTTAAACAGAGAGATTTGTGTATTGCCTGCAGTGTCATTTTGTTACATCGTAGCAAGGAGGTTTCTTGTGTTAGAGTGGAAAGAGCATTTAATTATGATATGTACTGACACCAGAGCAATGAAACCTAAAGGCCCTGTCCCATTTTCACGACCTAATTCACAATGTTCCTTTTTTACTCATGGACATTTTTCATCATGCTAGAAAATCGCCCCGACCTACTTGATGCCACGAGTACCTACGACTAGCATCATGGCCTGCTACGACCTACCTACGATCTTGTGATGATCATGCTGCGAGTATGAGTCAAGGGCAAACTCGGCAGAGGTCGTGAATTACTTCGTGAAAGTGGGACAGGCCCTTTACTAGTTGCAACATTACAGGCTAATTATTAAAATAACAATAAATAAATATTCAACGGTCAATAATAAAATACATTAATAATCAAATGCATTAATAATCAGTAATATAAATACCCATACCATAACAATACAAAATCAAAGTATGTAATATATAATTGCCGAGGTAGTGGTTAGTGTTGTGCAGTATAACCCGATGGTTGCTTAGAAGAAGCTATTTAACCTGGAGGTCAGTTTCTGAATTAGCCAACAAAACAGGCAAGTCGATGCATTACAATAAATTAACAAAGAGCATTAGGGGATCTGAATTCCTTGTTCCTATTAAACTAAGACTAATATTGCTATTAAAAGGTAAAATATGCCTGCAATTAATAATTTACTTGCGTGCAAACCATGCATGCCATCAGGCCAATACATATATCTTTTGTACGAGCAGTTACTCCCTCATCAGATCTGGCTTAAAACTGGAAAAGCTAGCCTTGCAGGCCAATTTGCTTCCACAGACAATTTATTGGAGGGGGAGTGTGGATGTATACATTCTGTAACACCTATAAAATAAATAGTCCAATGTGAAAATGTTCCTTAACGACATTAAACATTGGACGGAGATAGTCATACAGCATGTAAACGGATCCCATCAGCCCATCTCATCTATGCTGTACAACATTCCCCATCTATGTTCGTCACATTTGCCTGTGTTTGGCCCCAATTCCCCCTAAATCTAAATCCCCAAAAAATTTGCCATGTTTTAACCGTTTTATTAGTTGAATTTGGGAACTATTTGAATTGTCTTTGCAATCTGTGAAAGATTTTCAAAATCCAAATTAGTGTTTTGTAAGTACTGCTTACATACCGTTGAGAATTTGTTTTGCAGCCTGCAATGTGGACAGCAGATCAGTGCACTTAAGGAGCAATGTGAAGAGAAAATCAAAACTTTAGAGCGAGTGCGCAAACAAACTCCAAAATGGCAAGAAGATCCCAAACAAAATGAAGTAAGCTCATGCTGAGAAATTTTTAATGGAGCATTATTTTGGTTCTGTTCAAATGGTGTGTGTGTGCGTGTATATAGATGCAATTATATTCACATAACCATATACCCTGTAATTTTAGTTGTCAAAAACTGGATTGATTATAGTGAATTATACCAACTCATTATGGCTCAATGTCGGAGGTTGTGCAAAATAAAACCCTTCCTTCCCCTGAAGGTGGAAACTGGAGGTGCAATGTTCTTTAAATAGGAACTACATATATTTTGCATTGAAAATTCCTGTCGGCCAACATTGGTGTGGAAAGAGTACTAATTGTCATTTACTTCATGCATGGTTAGCCTTTGGAGTTGGTGCATAAGTTCCTAATATTCATGTCGCCTCTAAAATCACAGTTCTGCTTGGATAATCTGGTATGTTGGGCATTTTAGTGCCGGATTGACAGATTTTCTGGATTATTGGATGTATTTATATTAATACCGCAACACTTTTTTAATTCACTTTAAAAAATATATATGTTCCACAGTATGGTAAATTTGTCTGTGCACCAATTGAAGCAGCATAATAATAATTGTGGCCATGGCAGGTAGAAAGGTAGGGCAGGAACTGGGGCCCATTTGGTGGAAATGGAGTTCAGGAATTGGGCCCTGGTGAGTGGAAAACGTACATATCAAATACTATCTAGTGAATCAGATGCAGAATCATTAAAATTCTGAATCATTGTAATGCCGTTTATCACCTCTACTGTAGTATTGGTTTTGGTTATGAAAGCGGAGTATATGTGATTGCACCAGGTGATGGATAAAGCGAGTGTTATTGAGTCTCATTCCTCTTTCCGTATCCTTAATGATAATTGCTTTCATTGATCAGCGATTACTCTTTACTGATTATATCCTTATAAATGCCCTATTGTGCTTCTGAATCTCGCGTCTCCTGACTGTCCACTGAGTGAATGCACAACAATGTTACTTGTTAAGATGTGAAGGAAAAATCAACTTGTTCTACTGTAAGTCGGTAATTCTGACTTCCTTATGCGGAATGCAATGAGCCACCATAACATTTAAAACATCTCCTCTCCAGAATTATTTGCTTTAACGGGTACAAGAAGTCAGAAGAAGGGTCTCGACTCTAAACATCACCCACTCCTTTTTTCTGGAGATGCTGCCTGACCCGCTGAGTTACTCCAGCACTTTGTGTCTAGAGATCTATCTTTGGTGTAAACTCACAAGAGTACAAAGTGCACAGAAGAAATTGATCTTGTGGGCAAGGAAAGTTTCTCAACTGAGAAAGTGTTTGTGGTTTATTAATGCTTGCCAATGTTACTTTGCCTCTAATTACACCTACCGTTTTTGAATTTGCTGCACAGGCCGGAGAGGAGAAGGAGGAAGCACGTGATGCTCGGGAATCTGACGTGGATTACAGCAAAGCCAAAGTAAATCCTGAGAATTTGCAACAGATTGTTAAGAGCAATAAACCTGTCGTTAACCTTGATGGAAGCAAACTGCAATCTCATCAGGACAACGATATGGAATTATTAAGTAAGAAACACATGTAATAAGTCATGTCCTTGTACAATCTAACCAGTATTCTTCTACCTGTCAGGTAAATGTGTTTGAATATTTTTGTGTGTGTCATAATGGAAACCCCAGATTTCATAAATATAATGTAATTTTCTTTCAGGTTCATTTTTCGAGTGTAAAATTAAGCTTCAGAGAAATTAATTATTCCATTTGTATTATGTTAATGCAATATGCAAAATATTCCTTTCCAAGGAAATGGGAATGCAATTCTGATTCTTGTAATCAAATGTTATAATGAAGTTCCACCTCAAGTTGATGAGAATGTTGTAATAATTAGTTCCCCTTAGAGCTGTAGATGTGCATAATCACCTTTGCATCAACTTACTGATTGAGGTCAAAGCTTTGAGTGAGAAAATAGTTTGGCACTAAGTGTATTTGACTTAAAATACCTTAATTTGAGCATACTTGTAATCAACTGTGTGCACTCTGCAGGACACAAACGGTTTTGATTAAATATAAATCACCTTCAAAACACTATCATCGTTCTAAAGGCTTCTTCAGCCCAACTATCTTTTATTAATGTTGTTTTGTACTTCGTCTTAGCTTCAGTGTGAGTTTGATTTCTGAAATGTTCATAATTAGCAAAGAAACTATCGTGAATAATAAACCACCCATTTCTCTGCTTTTTAGTGCTCCTTTAATACTTGCAATGCCAGTTTATTAACAAATCTATAGTTATTAACTTCTGAATTCAGTTTAAGTAGTGTTTCATTTATTGCCATCTTTAGCCTTGTGTGCAGCCTGCTCTTGAGGGAGTTCCTAAAGTTATCTCCAAAAATAGTTTTAGTTGTCTTGTCATTCTGCCAGCTACCCCACCCTCAACCTCCAACTCGAGAGCCCAAGACTAGGCCAATCCCATAACTTGGAAAGGCTATTAAAGTATATCTTCTATTGTTTGGCAGGTTGCAAGGAATGTTTCTTCTCTTTGAACTTTTTCTTTCTTTTGCTTCCTAAGCTATAAATATTCTTCCATTGGTGTGTTGAAATCTGTTTCCTGTTCTGAGGTACTTTCTCAAGGTATTGTTATTGGTTTATTATTCTCACATGTAACTGAGATGCAGTGAAAAACTTTGTTTGCATGTATTCCAATCATTCTATACACGAGTCCAACCAAGCCATGCATAAGTAGTATAGAGAAAAACATATCAGTGTGCAGAAAATAGTGTTACGGCATTTAAGCATTCCAATAGTGCAAGGTCGGCAAGAAGATAGTTGGAAGATTGGAATTACACCCTAGCTTTCGAGAAGTCTGTTCAGTGGTCTGGTAGCGGCAGGGAAGAACCAGTTCCTGAATCTGATGGTATGTGTTTTCCATCAAGTACATGTGATAGAAAATCATGTTGATGATGATGTTGGCTGCTTTCCTGAGGCAGCACGAAGTGTAGGTGTGGAGTCAATAGGTGGAGGCTGGCTTTTGAGATGTACTGAGGAGGGGGTTCTTGAGGTCTGTTGCCAAACCAAGCTGTAATGCATTCTGAAAGGACACTTTCTACAGTGCATCTGTAGAAATTGGAAAGAGTAGTTGAAGTACTGCTGAACCTTAATGTTCTGAATTAGAGACATTGCTTTGTTAATCATAATATCAATGTGGTTGGTCCATGACAAATAGTTGATGATACAAGGCTTTACAAATGTAACTCCTTCCTCAGTGCAGTTATTTCTTTTCAGATTTTATTTTAGCAGGAAACTGTTGGAATCAATTAAATAAATGAAATAGCAAAACACTAAAGAATAATAAAACTATGCAGTTTCAAATTCCATTCATGAAAAGAAAATCATGATTGACCAATACACTGAATTTCTTTGTTTGTGACTCATACAATCGATTAGGTGTATTTGGACTTTCAGAAAGCTTTGATGCCCCACTTAATGGATTTTCCATCAAGGTTGTGGCACATGAAATTGTGGATAATTGTAGAGAATTGGTTAAAAACAATGAGTGGGGATGAAAGTTGACACAAAGCTGGAGTAACTCAGTGGACTTCCAGAAGGCTTTCGACAAGGTCCCACATAAAAAAATTAGTATACAAACTTAAAGCACAAGGCATTGGGGGTTCAGTATTGATGTGGATAGAGAACTGGCTGGCAAACAGGAAGCAAAGAGTAGGAGTAAACGGGTCCTTTTCACAATGGCAGGCAGTGACTAGTGGGGTACCCCAAGGCTCAGTACTGGGACCCCAGCTATTTACAATATATATTAATGATCTGGATGAGGGAATTGAAGGCAATATCTCCAAGTTTGCGGATGACACTAAGCTGGGGGGCAGTGTTAGCTGTGAGGAGGATGCTAGGAGACTGCAGGGTGACTTGGATAGGCTGGGTGAGTGGGCAAATGTTTGGCAGATGCAGTATAATGTGGATAAATGTGAGGTTATCCATTTTGGTGGCAAAAACAGGAAATCAGACTATTATCTAAATGGTGGCCGATTGGGAAAGGGGAGATGCAGCGAGACCTGGGTGTCATGGTACACCAGTCATTGAAGGTAGGCATGCAGGTGCAGCAGGCAGTAAAGAAAGCGAATGGCATGTTAGCTTTCATTGCAAAAGGATTTGAGTATAGGAGCAGAGAGGTTCTACTGCAGTTGTACAGGGTCTTGGTGAGACCACACCTGGAGTATTGCGTACAGTTTTGGTCTCCAAATCTGAGGAAGGACATTATTGCCATAGAGGGAGTGCAGAGACGGTTCACCAGACTGATTCCTGGGATGTCAGGACTGTCTTATGAAGAAAGACTGGATAGACTTGGTTTATACTCTCTAGAATTTAGAAGATTGAGAGGGGATCTTATAGAAACTTACAAAATTCTTAAGGGGTGGACAGGCTAGATGCAGGAAGATTGTTCCCGGTGTTAGGGAAGTCCAGGACAAGGGGTCACAGCTTAAGGATAAAGGGGAAATCCTTTAAAACCGAGATGAGAAGAACTTTTTTCACGCAGAGAGTGGTGAATCTCTGGAACTCTCTGCCACAGAGGGTATTTGAGGCCACTTCATTGGCTATATTTAAGAGGGAGTTAGATGTGGCCCTTGTGGCTAAGGGGATCAGGGGGTATGGAGAGAAGGCAGGTACGGGATACTGAGTTGGATGATCAGCCATGATCATATTGAATGGCGGTGCAGGCTCGAAGGGCCGAATGGCCTCTACTCCTGCACCTAATTTCTATGTTTCTAGGCTACGTGACATGCTGAGTGAGTGGGCAAAAATACAGTAGATAGTTGTGGGAAAATGTGATCATCCCCTTTGGAGCACGGATAAGAATACTTTGGAAATACACAAATGACTTGTATATAAATTACCGAAAACCAACATGCAGATGCAACAAATAGTTAGGAAGATAAATAGTATATTAGCTATATACAAGAGCCTTTGAATCTTACTCCAATTGTAGAGGTTCATGGTGAGACTACTCCTATTATGAATAGTTTGGGCCTAAAAAAGAATGTACTTGCTCCAACATCTTGCCATAAAGGTTGCGCAGTGAAGATTAATTCGACCTGTCCCAGGATGGTGAATTTGCCATTTGAATGAGAGGCACTCTCACTGTAAATGAAAACAGTGAGAATCTTTTATCGAGAGTGGCTGTTCCCACTGACTGAAGATTCTAGAATGAGGAGATGTGATCTCAGAACAAAGATGAGCAATTTCTTCCGGCAACAGTGAATCATTGGAATTCTCCTTTCCGGAGGGCTGTGGAGACTACGTCATGAAGTTTATTCAGACCAGGGATTGACAGATTTCAAGGTATGAAGAAAATGGACGGATGTAGGAATAGTACAAAAAAAGACACATGTTGGAGGTCTGCCAATGGAAAAGCAGCCTCGACAGGCAAGGTGACCCACGTCTCGTTTATATTGTTTTCCTTTGGACCAAACGCCAACGTTAGAACCAATGATACAAATGGCTGCAGTATGAATGATGTACCGCAGGGACTCCAGCAGTTGAAGGATAGCTTTATAGCTCCCTACTGCTCCAATATCTGTCACCTTACAGAGCACTACCATTTCACGGAATTCTGTCTAGGGCACTTTAGCTATTTGGTATTTTGTTCATGGAAGTCGATGTTCTGTAATTTGCTCTCTCAACTGAGGGCATGTCATTATCCCAGTCATGGGAGTGAGTGGTGCAGGGAAAGCTCACTCCCCCCCCCCATCACTTTTCATCAACTATGGTTCGACCGACGATAAACTTGGCCAACCATCCACGTCTCAGAAACCTTGTTGCAAATTAAGTTGTCTTTTGGCTTGATCATGATCTTTTTGCCAAATTAATTCTTTTTGGTAATGTGATTATTTAAAATTCTAATATTGTTTTTACAGATGTGGGCAAAGCAGATGATGATGCTGGAATGCCTGGGATAGAAGAAAATGAACAGGGAAAGTCCATGGATATGTTGGTTGGTATGTATAAGGGACACATTTTTATGAATACATTCTATCTACATCTCCTGACTACATTCTATCTTTGTCCCGCCTACTCCCCTGACATCGGTCTCGACCTGAAACGTTACCCATTCCTTCCCTCCAGACATGCTGCGTGACCTGCTGAGTTACTCCAGCATTTTGTGTTTAACTTTGATTTAAACCAGCATCTGCCGTTCTCTTTTATACATTTTGTATGAATACACTTGAATGTTGCCATTTCATTACGACTTGTATCATATCATAAAATTAGTTGGAAATTTCCCAAATTGTTTAGCATTTATGTAAATATTGATAAATGTATTTAGTTTCATTGTGTTCTATTCGGGAGTCTGTAGGAACCTGATGAGATGAGCTGGCAATGTTAATCTGCTTCCATGAACTATTTTTCCTCTGCCCATTTTCTGCAGTAAGAGCCAATGGTTGGGTGCAGGAAATTTAATCTTCCTTCCTACTATAATCTTTATATTAAATTACTCTCTTCCAAGCACCCCCTTTGTGAATTCACGTAAATGCTTGCTTGTCGTTTTACCTTTGACAGTTTACCCCAGCTAAGAGACTGTAAAGTTCCCTAATGTACCATGAAGTGCACACTAGTAGGTTAGTGCCATGGTTCCTTCAGTCGTTGCATCATGCTGTTTGAAAGTTCTAAACTCAGTGGAATGTTCTCTGAATCATCCAAAAAGTGAATGTTCAGGCTAATTGTCTTACTGATAAATTACAGATAACAACCATTATAATGTTCTTCTAAATAGTACATGTTTCTCTTATCCTGAAAACAAATGGAAATATAACATGCCCCAGAGCCCTGCCATTCACTGTGTACTGTAGGTCCTGCTCTTGTTAGACTTCCTAAAATGCAACAGCTCGCATTGAGGCAACACCTTGCCCTGAGGCAGACCACTAGTCGCTGGCCTCCAGTCCAAAAAGCAACTTTCCACCATCACTCTCTGCTTTCTTTTTAGAAGCCAATTTTCTATCCAATCAGTTACCCCCTCCTTGGATCCCATATGATCTAGCCTTCCAGAGCAGCCTACCATGCGGAGCTTTGTCAACAGAGTGTCTACTGCATTGCGCTTGAAGTTCTGTACAGGGCAGACTGTATAACAATGGCCTATTTCATTCCCAAAAGGACGTTAATGAGGTAGATGGGTTTTTATATTACAGTTCTGCATATTTGTACCCCATAGCTACAGGCATTTTAAGTTACTCACCATGCCCCCAACAAATGAGGCTCACTGAAAGACAGATGTGCTGCATTAAAATGCAATTTTTGTTTCTTTTACATTGAATGCTAAGGGTTGGGACAGGAAAATGGGAAAAACATTGTAGCAAAACACTGGTTGCAGTGCCATCTTGTGGTAATCTGAGAGTAGGGAAACTTGTACGCAAAATAGCATTTAGAGCAGTTTTTTTAATGTTCGTAGACACGCCGGAGGAAGGCCTGTATATTGTAGGAAGGTACTGCAGATGCTGGTTTAAACCAAAGATAGCCACAATGCTGTAGTATTGTGTGGCGCCATGGAGAGTGGCAGCCTCGCCAGCAGCTGTCCGTCCTTTCACCCATTTTGTTATTTTTAGTGTCTAAAATGATGTTTTAAAGGCTTCATAGTCTCTTTTATGGGGTGGGGGGGAGGTGGGGGAAACCGTTTCCTAGTCACTTAGCTGGTCGGAGATGTGTCTTTACTCCAAGGGTGAAGGGTTCAAAGGCCCCGGCCATGGGTGAATAAAGAGGAAGATGCCTTCCCTCACAGTGGGGAAACGTTGATTCCACTGTGGGGATGTTCATGTTAAACTCTATTGTGTATTGTGTTTTTATTTGTATGGCTATATGGTAACTCAAATCTCACTGTACCAATTGGTGCAAGTGACAATAAATGTAACTTGAACTTCACTCCGTGGGACAGGCAGCATCTCTGGATAGAAGCAATGGGTGATGTTTGTTGTTGCCTTCTAGCTACAATGATCTATTCTACATTTTCCTTTCTCCATCCTCTTGTCTCTGTTTCACACCGTTCACTTCCTTATCTCTGTACCAACCTCTCCCCTGACTTGGTCTGAAGGGTCTCGACCAGAAACGTCAACCTTTTCCTTTTTTTTTTTTTTGGCCCAGAGAAGCTGCCTGTCCTGCTGTTACTCCAGCATTTTGTGTCTACTGAGAAAGGCCATTCAGCCCATTTTGATTCGATCTTCCTGAGTTTTCCTTATGACCGCAGTATTTAAGAGTAGAGACCTGGAAATATGAAGCACTGCAGATGCTGGGAACTGGAGCATCAAGCAATCTGCTGAAGGAACGCACTGGGTCGAGCAGCTTCCGTGAAGAAAAATGCATTGTTGATGTTTTGGATTGAGATCCCTCGCATAGATCAAAAGAGTAGAGGGGACATAATAAAGTATAAAGACATGAAGGGCAGGTGTGGGGCAAGTGCTAGATGTCCACATCTTAGGACCACTGTTTAAATAAATTATATTAATTTAATTAATATTTTTTAATTTTATATCTATATCTATCTATAACTCATCTTGTTTGTTTGTTTGTATGTGCGTGAGATCCCAAAACCCCGCCAAAACTGTACGTGACAGCGCTACAATTTTGTGGCCCACGTTACTCACCTTTGTCCTGGGATGTAAATGAAACCAGTTTCGTTCGGATTCATGTTATATTTTACAAGTTATTGACATTTTTAACTTTATAGAAAACACTTTTCAAACCACTTTTCCACTTGCCCTGCCCATCAGTCACGTTTGTCGATGTCACAATGGGATCCTGAACCTCATTTGCATTAAAAAATTGCGATTTTCAAAAACTGTTTTAATCAATCTTCCATTTTCAGTAACAGCTAACATTGTGTTTAGGTTATTTTAAAGAAAAATCACGATATACATTGTGGTGGTGGTGGGGGGGGAATAGTAAAGACGTTTCATTTAAAAAAAAACATCGCTATTTTCATTGTGGCGGGGGGGGGGGGGGGGGGGGGAGAGAGTGGGGAGGGGCAGGGGATAGTGGAGAGGAGGGGGGTAGGGTGGGGGGAGGCGAGGAGGGTTAGTGTGGGAGGAGGGGGGATAGCGTGGGAGGATGGGGATAGAGGGAGAGTAGTGGGGATAAAAGAAGAGGAGGGAAGTGGGGGAGGTTGAAGGAGCAGGGAGAGGAGGGGGGTGAGGAGAGGGGTTACGGAGGGACGGAGTGGCTGAGGCAGGGGAAAGGAGTGGGAGGGGAGGAGGAGAGGGGAAAGAAGAGGGAGGGTGAAGAGTGGGTGAGACTGCTGGGGGATGAGTAGGCATGGAGGAGGATAGGCCTATGAAGAGGAATGGCAAGGCGCAGTTGGAGGAGGGTTGCCGTGACTCGCGTCACAACGGGGATCTCTGGCGTAACAACGGGAACCTCTCAGCTGCGCCTGCGCACTTGGGGGCTATGGGTCAGTGGTAGAATATTGCCTTGGTGACGGGGCCAACGTGTCCGCACCTGGTCTAGTCCATAATCTTTGTAGCTTGATAAGTTCACGTTGCATTTGCTTCCTTTCCAGGCTGAAATGCAAAATTCATTTTCTTTACCTAAGAGAGTCTTTGTTATGAGAATACTCTGGAATTTAGCTCCATAGCTATTCCTCACCTTACAAGGGTCCTGAAATGTGTCTCCCGTTTCTGTGCCACATTAATACATAATCGATCACAGTTAATTGTAAATGGAAGAGTTAAACTTTGATTATAGGTCCAGTAACTTTTGTAACTATTGCTAATTCTGCCCAAGGGTGATGAGTAATGGCAATACAGAAGATGCCAACTATGAGACCAAGATGTCTATTTCACAATTTTGGCCTGATTATATGATGGAAGTTTTTTCATTTGTCAGTGGACATTAACTCCTTCGCGCGCGTGTGTGTTCCCTCTCTCTTCCCCTCTTTCCCCCCCCCCCCCAGGTCTTATCTACAGAATTGTGTAGATGCCAAGTGTGGATCATTTTATCTAACTAAAGTTTCATCTAATTAGTTTTTACTGTTTTTGTTTAAATGGATAGAGCCTAAATGATTAACGTCGTACTAAATTATTCCTTCAGATCACAAAGACAAGATGAACTTTGAAAGGATCGAAAAACCACCAGCTAACAGCATGGAGAATGACGTAAAGCCTGACCATCGGGGTCCGGCTATGCAGGCTCCACCCAAGCTCGCTGTGCAGCATGATAATCAAGCAGAGAAACAAGTCAATGTAAACATGCCAAATCCTGGAGACCTTGACGACCAAGCCAACATGGAAGATGATGAAGTTCATGTCAGAGCAGATGAATTTGGAGAGTCTCAGAATCAGCAGCAAGGTAAATGTCATTTGTGGAGCACTCGGTCTTTAACACAGTTATTTAGGCATTTCCAGATATTTAAATCTGTGTAACAACCTGAATTGTCTCGGCTCATGGCACTGGCTGAACTACTACTTGTGTTTCAATTAGCATGTCCATCAGTTCCTCATTTTCGTCTATTCCCTCACCCTTTCACCAACCCAGTGCCACACTCGCCCCCTCCCAGTATCATTTACTGATTCTCAGCAGGCAGATGTAACAAGAGCCAGGCCTGTAAAATAATGTAGAATACTGGTGTTAGGAAAGGAAAGAAGAGAGAACTCAACTTCCCATCCTTAACTCATCCCTTCCCATCCAAACCACCCCCTCCCCAGGCAGAGGTTCACTAGTACCTCCTCCAACCTCATCTACTGTATTTGTATTGCTCAAGATGTGGACGGTTATACATTGGCGAGACCAAATGCAGACTGGGCGATCGTTTCGCAGAACACCTTTGCTCAGCACCCGTGAACCAACCTGATTTCCAGGTTGCTGGACACTTTAATTCTCCTACCCTTTCCTAGGTTTCCTCCATTGTCAGAGTGAGACTAAACGCAAATTGGAGGAAAGGCATCTGACAGCCCAGTGGCATGAATATTGATTTATCTCACTTCAAGTAATTCCGGCATTCTCTCTCTATCCCTCCCCCACCTGAGTCGCACTAGCTTCTCATTTTCACCCTACAAACAGCTGACAATGGCTAATTTCCTTTATCATTGTTACTTTTTTGCATCTTTCATTCATTGTTCTTTATTTCTCCACATCACCGTCTATCTCTCGTTCCCTTATCCCTAACCAATCTGAAGAAGGGTCTCGACCCGAAACGACACCCATTTATTCTCCCCAGAGATGCTGCCTGTCCTGAGTTACTCCAGGTTTTTGTGACTATCTTCATAATCTGAAATTTGTGTTCTGTTTGCATACATAATGTGATAACCGCATTACGAAAAGATACCTCTGAATTAAAATGTGTTCCTTTGTCTCACAAATATAGTCTTGGATAAGCAGCATCAAGGAAAATTAATGCAATTAACAAAGGAGTCTGTCATGCAGCTGCCATCTAATCAAGCTCCACACTTAATTCCTGGCCAAGCATTGTCAAATCATTTTCATCGGCAGGGTGGGAAAGTCCATGAGAAAGCAAATGAGCTGAGAGAGCACGTTAAAGGTCAACGAGGTGAGTGTTCTTTGTGCGTAATGATTGCATCAACAACTGTGCTTTTCATGGGGAGCTAATTTGCAACACGTCCCAGTTTCTGCATTACGCCACTCATTTATTGCAGCGTGTTAAATGCCACTGTAAAACCAAAAAAAAAAACTAAACCTGCTCTTTCAGTACACATCTCTGAGTTAACACATTTTAAATGAGACATTTTAAACATTGGTTTATCATAATCTTTGCAACAAATCAATTTCAAGGATCTCTTGCAATTTTCTGGTGTCTTTAACAATATACTTTTTTTTTAACCGATATCTATTCATAAAGAAAATATAACCACCTTGGAGGATTTTATGAAACCACGCATGGTGTGTGAACAGTGTCCTTGTGTTGCAGATAGGAAGCATGGAAATCCCTTACGGCTGGATCAGATTGGAGCGGTGTTATTAAATAACACCCTTCAGCAGTTGCAGGAGCAGACAATTGGATGTCAGTGGGCTACAGGCTCGCTTTAAACAACTAACTGGGTGGGACCATGTATAGCAGTGACCTATCTAGATGGTGTCCACGGCAAATACATAATGTCATTAACTATCTTAACAATTAATTTTGTTCAGTGATAAAATAAAGATATCCAGTGATACTGTACAGAAAGCCAAAACACAGTCTTTAGTTGATTGTGGTTAAAGGATAATAGATAATTGGACCATGATAATAGGTTATATTACCCACTTTAAAGACATGGATTCTGTCCCTGGCATTCAATTCTATTTATGAACTTGATGTCCACAATGGAAGATGTCAATATCTGTTTGAGTAAGCTTGTTAAGATTGTGTGATTACAGCAAATGCTGTGGTGCTACACAAGGTGAGAAGCCAAACTGTAAATGTCAGGTGTAGCATGTTGGGAGGCCCAAACTTGGATGATAAGGTGTGTTTCAGTTCACAGAAGATAGAGCAATAGGAGCAGTACTTAAGATGCCTCAATCTTTTGTGCTTTTTGATTAGATCATGTTGGATCTTTGGCCTCTGCCCCATGTTCCTCCTAATCCCCATTATTCATGGTTTCCCCATACATCAGAAATTGATCACAACTTTGAATATGTTCAAAGATTCCTCCTCCAAAGCTATCCAGTAGAAAATTCTGAAAATGCCTTTCACACCGAGTAGAAATTCAGAGAATTATACAGCCCAAATTTTGGCCTCTTTGGACCATCTTGTCCATGTTCTCGACCCGAAACGTCACCCAGAGATGTCCAGAGATATGCTGCCTGATCCGCTGAGTTACTCCAGCATTTTGTGTCTACCGACAGTGATGCTGATCTATGCTAATCCTATTTTGCCTACATTAGGCCTGTATCCCTCTCCTGTACTATTCCAGTCCATGTCCAAAAACCTTTAAACATTGCACTTGTATCTGGTTCCACCACCACCTCTGCCAGTTTATTTTAGATAAGCCTCTTCAGAATTTTGTATATTTCATTAAGATAACTTTTCGACTTCCTCTACCAAATTATTTCCTATTACATTTGTGAATAGAATAATTTATTTTGCAGTTGATGGTAGTCTTGCTTTATTCCCAGTTAATATTTTGTAAGATTGCCAAGCCTGAGGCTCCAGGAATTGATTCCATTTTAAGCAACCCAGGAGAAGATTAGCAGAATATTACAAAATATATCGAAATTTCATGTTAGTGAATGGTTGATAGGAAGGTGATGTGAGGGAATGATTTTGTGTAAGGCACCTTGTAGGTTAGAAGATTATATGATGGAGACATGTAATCCTCCATGCCTACATTGGACCAGTTTAAAGACGGCCCTAGTCAGTTATGCTGTAATTTGTCACATCTCAAGTTAATTGAGTTTCAGTTTCAATTTTGTCACCATTGTGGCTGTCATAGAGCCTTAGAAATTAAAGGAATGGAAGTAGGCCATTTACCTCTGTCTGTGTAAGGCAAAAATAGAGCAGATCAGATTATTTGTTGCTCCTTGTGCTTGTTTAGTGGGGCTGTATGCTGTGGCTCATATGTTGCTTTGTAAATGTGTTGAGGGATTCTCTCTCCTCCCCCCCCCCCCCCCCCCCCCCCCCCCACTTTAAATCAGTTAGTCCATAAGATTAAAGCCATTTGATTACCTTCCTTCCCTCTGCCTATTTGTGCTCCCAGTTTCTCCCACTCTGTTCCTTTTATTAGTTTTAACTTTACATTTTGCTTTGGTTTTGCCATAGTTTTTATGGTCCACGTGATATTTTAAATAAATGTATCTAGAATGAACTAGGGCATTCATCATCTAGTTTCTATTGAATTGAAGAACAGAAAGATTATAGACCACTGAAATAAGTTTATTTGAAGATACTTTGAGAATTTTCAGTACACCCAAGTTTCAGATTATTTGCAAGGCGATTAGATGAGATTTGTACAAATAAACCTTTTCATCTGGTTACATGAGATCTTTACACTGGATCATTCTGTGATTGGCACCTCTGAAGTTCAGTTAAAGAATGATGTTGATCACGTTTTCTTCCGTACAGTTTATTTCCTCCTCCCCCCCCCCCCTCTTCAATGCCCCCACTACCCTGAACATCTTGTTCCAAGGAAACAAAACAATGCCAGTTTAGCTTATCTCTACACATAATTAAAATTCTTGGCAACATTGGCAAATTTCCCTGCACCTTTTTTTTTATTTGTTTTTTTTAGTATTCTGACTTCCTTCCTTTAGTATGGTGACCAGGACAAACAAATATTCTGGCTTAGATCTAACTAGTATCTCAGTGTAGTTTAGCATATTCTTCCTGCTTTTATTCTATGCTTCAACCAGTAATTGTAAACATCCCCTTGCCTACACCCAATTCTATCAGGGATATATAATTTCTCCAACAGTAGGAGGAACAAGTGAGACTTTTCCACAATTAATATTTAAGTGCCATTAAACAAATTAAACAATCTAAAGTGAGCTACACACTGAAGCATTAAATAGTTTTGAAATGCAGAACACATTCAGTTCAAATAAATAGCATCATGGGAATGATTTGTTATGGTGGAGCTGCCTTGCAGCTGAAATCCTTGCATTTTCTGGTTGCAAAGTGTGGTGTATATGACACTAAATGGTCAGTGGACTGTCCATAGCCTATAAATATCTCTTTGATACGTCTCATTGTTGTCAGTAATTTCTCAGTTATGAGTTCTAATGGCCTTAAATATAATTGTAAATGCCACATAAATTTGTTATCATAATCTGAGCACGAGGTTCAGATTACCCCATTCGATCTGAACATTTTTCGTCTGACTGACATAGCTATTGCTCAATATCAGAATTTAATAGGGACCATGATTAGCAAATGTTGTTGTGAATTCTTAATTGAATGTGGGCATGGAATAAAAACAAAATGCTGGAAATATGCAGCAGACGGATATTATCCTTTCTGATTAATGGTTGTCAACATGAAATATTAACTCTTTATCCCCACAGATGCTGCATGCATGACCTGTTGAATATTTTCAGCATTTTCATTTTTATTTTCAGATTTGCATCATCCTCTGTTTTCTCTGGCTTTTTGAATGCAAGCATAGGTTATTTGGACAAAATAAACTATTTGTTACTTTCATCTGTTTTAATTTTCTCTGATGTCAGTTTTTTTAATTACAGCTGTAAATCCACAATATTGACCAACCGATAATGCTCTGCATCCTGAACAGGCTAAGGAAAGCACTGTGGCAGCATGTCACTGATTTAAAGGGGGAAAGGTGTCAGGGGGCTAAGAAAAAACTATCAACTGGGCTTGGGATTTTTTAATTCAATACTTCCTGCTTTTGGATTTTTTTTTTGTCCTTTGAAACTATGGAGAATTAAAGAATTCCAGAGGAAAACTTTGAAGATGGTCTGGTTTCTGTTGGCATCCACTTGCTATAATAAAAACAATTCTTTATTCTCCATTTACATTGTAGATTTCTGTCTCTTTTTTTCTCCCCCTCTGCTTTCTCTCTCTCTCTCTCTCTCTCTCCATCTCTCTCTCTCTCTCTCTCTTCTGACTTGGATTCCTCAGGCCAGTTCTTTGATGAAAATGAATCCCCAGCTGATCCGCAGCATGACTCTAAAGTGGCGGATTATAATGGGGATGATGGTAATGTGGGTGAGTACGAGGCAGACAAGCAGGCCGAATTGGCTTACAATGAGGAAGAGGATGGTGATGGTGGGGAAGAAGACGTCCAAGGTGAGCTTGGACCTGATTTCCTTGAAACTGAGAGCTGTGATAAATCTGTGTGTGTTATCTGCTGAATATTTCAGTGTTCCAAGCATTCAGTAATTTTCAGTTAGGCTGTGGGCTTTCTCCACAAGGTGTATCAGTTTTATTAGCTTTGTTTATATTGGGAAGAATGCATTTTTTTAATCAACTTAAATACTTAAGTCTGTGGATACACCTGTAAAATAACCATGACATAAGGAGGTTAGTCCATAAGATTAAAGCCATTTGATCACCTTCCTCTCGGTGCCTATTTGTGCTCTGAGTTTCTCCCACTCTGTTCCTTTTATTAGTTTTAACTTTACATTTTGCTTTGGTTTTGCCAGTGTTTATGGTCCACGTGATATTTTAAGGAAATGTGCCTGAAATGAGCTAGGGCATTCATCATCCAGTTTCTATTGAATTAAAGAACAGAAAGATTATAGAAACTAAGTTTATTTCAAGATACTTTGAGATTTTTCAGTACACCCAAGTTTCAGATTATTTGCAAGACCATTCAATGAGATTTGTACAAATAAACCTTTTCATAAAATCTCAGAAGTTCAGTTTTAGAATGATGTTGATCACTTTTTTTCTTGCCTATAGTTTATTTCTATTAATTTGAGATTGCAGTGGTGGCAGACTTTGAGGTAAAGTACTTGCCATCTCTTTTTGTAGTTGGGTTGAGCACAAAGTCAGTTTAGTTTCTTGGTTTGGTTTCTGATGTAGTTGTTTCTTTAGTTCAACATTTTAGTTTACATTTTCCTGTTTTGGCATTTCTTAAGCTTATTTTGGTGACTCAGTAATCTGAGTGTAGTCAGTGTTATCATGCAGCTGCCTCGGAGGAAGCTAGTATTTTCCTCCTCATTTCCCATCTACCTTAGTTTTTGGGACTCCCTGAATGAAATTGGAAACTGCTCATGATATTTTGAGAGGCTTGTTGGGTGAAGTTTATCAATATTTTATTTCCCTATCCCTCATTTTTAATTAAACCAGGTATCTTATGCAACATCATGAATTGCTGAAACGGATTCTCATCCTTGGCACATGAGCCTTTCCTAGTTTATACTTGTATTTTTTTTAAATGAGTCAGAGCTGATGTACAACTTTAACCTAAAGAACATGAAGGCTAACTTTATAAGATGTGATTAAGTTGGGATAAGAAAAGATTCACCAGGCTTTTCCCATCACTTGTGACTTGAGTTATAAAGAGACTGGAACTGCTTTCCCTGGAGCGAGGGAGGCGAAGGGGTGATCTTTTAGAAATACACAATCATGAGAGGCATAGAAAAGTGATTGGCTGCAGCCTTTTTCCAAGGGTAGGGGTAAAGAGCATGAGCTACTAGAGTAAGTGGTAGAGACTGGGACAATTACATATTTAAAAGGCTTTTGGACATGTTCATGCAGTAGGAAAATAGGAGTAGGAGGAATAGAAAATAAAATATTGAGCAGTAGCGCACAGAAACAGGCCTTTGGCCTACAATCTCTGCGCCGAACATGATGCTAAAGTAGACCAATCTCGTCTGTTTGCACCTGATCTGCAGCTCTCCATTTCCTGACTACACATGTGCCGACCTAAAAGCCACTGTTGGATACTGCCGAATACAGGTAAATGAGACCAGCTCAGGAAAGCACCTTGGCCAGCATGGATGAGTTGGGCCGTAGGACCTGTTTCTGTGCTGCATGAACTGACTGACGCAGAGCAAAGTTTTTACTTCATTCACTTCAAATGAAAATGAACTTAGATTCACAGAATGAATGTACAAATCAACAGGATTTTTAAGTGCCGTGAAAAGAAGTGACCTTTTCATCTCATGGTGCAACGGACGCGTCTGGTGCCTGCTGAACTGGAAGTATTTTTATCAGGATGACAAGCATAACTAACATCTTCCTAAATGACTGTGCCGCAAGGAAGAAAGTAGGATTAGGGGGAGGGGTGGAAACAGCTGTGAATTGGTATAGAATTGTGCATTGTTCTAGTGAAAGTGAAAATGTTTATCCCCTCCAGTGACGGGCCAAATTAACATTTTTATTTTTCTATTATTTGATGATGGTCCCGAGGAATGGTCAGTCACTTCAGATAGACTGAAAAAGAGCTGCATGGGCCTTCTCTCACATTTTCTAATCTCTGTAAGGCCACATTTTCTGCCCTGCATTATTTTGCACATCCACTATCTCAGCCAGATACATTATTTAAAAAGAATTTCAGAAATTTGAGAATATAATAAATTAAGTGCTCTCTCTAATGCCGAATAACCTAAATACAAACTCATAAACTGATAATGTTCTAAACCAATTTGTGAGTCAAGTAAATGGATAAAAGTATTTTTGAAGTAAATCTTCATGCAGATAACACATTTAGATTTGGTTTCAGTTTTTTTGCATGTTACCATCTGCTTCACTGCTTTGGTCAGTTTGCTTGCTGATAACTGCATGCAAACCCCAACCCCTCAGAAAAATGCATTGGCATAATTTTTTTTTTTTTTTTGCATCAAACCTTTAGATGTGTATCACTAGTTTATCTAGATTGAATGTGATGTGCATGGTGCTTTCATGTTAGTTCGCATTGTGAATATGGAATATTGTCCTTGTGCTTTGATTGCTTAATTCATTGTTTGTGCAGATTTGTGCATTTATAGTTGTATCAATTGATAATGTTAGAATTTATAGGTGGGAAGAATGAAGGAATAATCAAAGTTGAGTGCTGACCGCACACAATCTAATTTGGGGTTTGTGCTTAGTCCATTGCAATTAAGTTTACCCCGTCTCAGAATAATGCTTTGATCCAATTTTTTTTATTTTTTAATCTAGGCAACTTGCATTGCATTAAATTCAGTCTCGTTTATCATAAAGCTTTTATATTATTATCGTTGGAACTTGTCTGTAAACAAGATTGCTTTCCTAAACCTTCATACTTTCTTACCGCTGCACTTTAATCTAAATCACAGAGTCTAACTGTAATCTTCTTCACTGCTGCTACAAGAGTGTGATGGTGAACTGACACTAATCTGCATATGAATTAACCTGAGACTGATATCATTGCTCGTCTAACATGAGTCTTTTACAAGGGATGCTGCAAATGGGTCTGTTACTATATTGCTCGGATCCCTGGTGCTGAAGTAATTAATCTCTTGCTCAGCTTGATGGACTGCATGGATTTTCTTCATGTTAAAAATAGTATTTCAAATATTCACTTTGTTTTATTTTAAATAGCTGTTCATAGAGCTTGTGAGATGTATAATCACCATATATTTTGTTAGAGTGATATGATTACTGTCCTGAATGTTACTACGCTTTAACTGGATTCCATTGACTTTACCATCTCATTCAAAATAGTTTTAAATGTTAATTAGACAGAGTACCAGATTGACTACACATCCATTGGCTTGGCATAGATTGTCAATTTCCTAATTTTAAAGCCACCTCTCTTTAAAGTTGTCCATTAAAACATTTAACAAACTTTATCATTTTTATTCACTTGCATTTTTAATTGCAATATCTAGAATGCTGCAGAAAAATCCAGCAAATCATTTTCATCCCTTAACAGATCAGAATAAATTGTTTAATTTAAAATGGTCCTTAGTGGGTTTTGCATTTATTTCTCAATTTTGTGCATGTTTTGAGGCTCACCTTCAGGCAATTGACAATATCCAACCCTGCATCCACTCACCACCTTATAACATGCAACTGTCGACTTGAATTGTTCTGGAATTTTGCCTCTATTTCATACCAAGACCCCTAGGTTATTAATTTGATGGCATGTCCTGATTTAATTTGAAACTCTTGTAATTCTGCCAATGCTATCAGTCAATGAGTTTAGAGGAGGGATAGTTTGTGACTCGTGGTAAACTGTCTATTTCTAAGTAAACAACGTTTCTCCTGTAAATTGAGGAGAAAAAAATACAGCATCTTCTCCCTGGAAAAGTGGAGTCATTTCTCCTATCTCAGTCACTCAACAGTGAGTCACTAAGTCTAACAGGAGAATTAGTCAAGTCATACCCACTCACACTTTCCGCAGCACTGCCATCTCAACCAGCCTTCGACAATATACTTCCTGCATGCAGTTTATTAACTGTGGAAACACAATGTTTAGCCAAAAACAGCTGAATGATACAGATGCACCAAAAATATAAATCACCAAAGTTGACTGCAAGGAATACAGACAATGTTTTATTGCTTGAGAAAGTTCCAAACAACATGCTGCATTTGTAATTCCCTGCTTCCTGTTGACATAATAAAGAGCACTTTGCCAGCAAGAGATGGAAGTTTCAGCTACCTGAGCACCAGATTTAAGTGGGATCTTGGACATGTACTCACACAACTGCCGTCTGCTTCGTCAGGTGATGTCTTTCCCTCTGCTTTTTGATCAAATAAACTGCTTCCACTTCCCAGCTTACTTCTAAGTGCTGCCAAATAATGGTTTTAGGAAGGTAGAAAGTGTCTGTTGGCTGACATCTGTGGGTTGGTATTTCTAAATGATCTTGCAGTTGCTAACTTTACTCGCATAAAGCAACAAATGGGAAGCCTCCAATCTCAGGTGGAACACCCAACCCAATATTGGAGTGATGGACAGTAGAAAGGGGAAGGAAGAGAAACTGACTTGGAAGGAGAGGGATATGGAGAGTAAAATTTAGTGAGGTGTTAAACCAGGTTTGCATCCATCCCAGTCTATTACATTCAGTACTCTTGATGTGACCTCTACAGTGGTGAGACCAAGCACAGATCAGGCAACCTCTACACCAAGCACCAAGTCTGCCATGACTCTCTGGAGTTCATGGTTGCAAGCCATTTTAATTCCACTTCCCATTCTCATAATGACCTGTCTGCATTCGGCTTTGTATACTATTAGGGCATGGTCAAATGCTAACTGGGGGAACAGTCTGGTATTCTTCCCGATTGTCTTTAATTAGACAGCATGAATACTGAATTCTACAATTTCAGGTAACCAGCTTTCTCTCTGTCCATTTCTCTTTCTGATCCACCTAGTTATTTCACACAAACTATTTCCACCCCTCCAAGCCCACAATCACCCAGTTTCTTTCCCTTCCCCCACCCTCTCCATCTGTCCATGTCTTGCATTCAATCTACTCTTCAGGATTAGATAAGGTTAATGTTGACTGGTTCCCTCAAAATAGATGTTGCCTCTTCTTGGTGTACTACATTCAGTTTTCAGGTCAGATTTCCAACTTACAAAATCACTGTTCCTACTCTATATGATCGCTCCTCATTACTGAATACTCTGAACAGATTATTTTGGGTGAGCCTTCTATGACAGCCACCTGGCCTTTAATATGTTGTGGTAGAATAAGCTTGCCCTGGTTCTATTATCACGCCATAGCAGTGCAGTTTTTAAATATGTTCCTGACTCTTCTCCTTCAATCTGGCATAGATGAACACCTGCTCTTCTGGATTTGCATTTTGATTGCTTTTAATCTGAAGCACTATTTAATTGGAATATGACATGCTTGGATATTGGTGCTAACAGTGGGGTATTTATCTTCTATCTGATAACAGTACTTTGTAGGGAGGGCAATATAACAGGACATTTAGGGAAGAAGTGACACAAAGCTGGAGTAACTCAGCGGGCCAGGCAGCATCTCTGGAGAGAAGGAATAGGTGGCTTTTCAGGTCAAGAACCTTCAGCCGGAATCATGGGAAAGGGGAAATGAGAGATATAGACGATGTAGAGAGAACGATATAGAACCATGAATGAAAGATATGCAAAAAAGTAATGATGGTAAAGGAAACAGGCCGTTGCTAGCTGTTTGTGTTGGTGAAAAAGCGAGAAGCTGGTGCAAACTTGGGGGGGGGGGGGGGGGTGGGGGGGGGGGGGGGGGGGGGGGGGGGGAGAAGGGGGAAGGGGGTGGAGAGAAGGAGAATGCCAGGGTTATTTGAAGTTAGAGATGTGAAATATACTTCGGGGTTGTAAGCTGCCCAAGCGAAATACGAGATACTGTTTTGTTTAGGCTCACTTTGACAATGGAGGAGAAAGCAACAAATTTCATTTATTATGGGTATTCAGTCACTCCACACCTCCATCCTCCACCAGGAAGGACTTAAAACCCTCTGTTTCTTCTTGGGTTTCTTCTTACTCCAGTTTTTTGTGTCTATCGTCGGTTTAAACCAGCATTTGCAGTTCCTTCGCAGTGGATCAATCTGAAGAAGGGTTTCGGCCCGAAACATCGCCTATTTCCTTCGCTCCATAGATGCTGCTGCACCCGCTGAGTTTCTCCAGCATTTTTGTGTACCTTTGCCGTTCCTTCCTTCACTGTACATTTTGGCATATCTGTCTATTCATTATTTAGCTTGTGCATCATTAAGGAGAAGGAACCTTTTCCTATCCCCAATTGTTGAAGTTCCAATGCTGAAAGATTGAAAATCCACGAAGTGCATCCAAACTGCATTTTATTTGTAAAGTTACTGTGCAAATCTATCTGAATTCTTCTACTTGTTTCTTTGAAGTTCACCATGGTCTACGGTGCCCTCCATAATGCTTGGGACAAAGACCGATCATTTATTTATTTGCCTCTGTGCTCCACAGTTTGAGATTTGTGGCAGAAAATATCTTATGTGGTTAAAGTGCGCATTATCAGATTTTAACAAAGGCCATTTTTATACATTTTGGTTTCACCATGTAGAAATTACAGCTGTGTTTATACACAGTCCCCCCTTTTCAGGGCACCATAATGTTAGGGACACGTGGCTTCACGGTGGTTTGTAATTTGTCAGGTGTGTTTAATTGCATGTTCCAATGCACGTGTAACAGAGCTCTCAGCACCTAGTCTTTACTCCAGTGTTTCCATCGCCTTTGGAAACTTTTATTGCTGTTTATCAACATGAGGACCAAAGTTGTGCCAATGAAAGTCAAAGAAGCCATTCTGAGTTTGAGAAACAAGAATAAAACTTAAGTGACATCAGCCAAACATTAGGCTTACAAAACTCATTTGTTTGAACATCATTAAGAAGAAAGAGCACTGGTGAGCTTACTAATTGCAAAGGGACTGGCAGGCCAAGGAAGATCTCCACAGCTGATGACAGAATTATTCTCTCTATAATAAAGAAAAATCCCCAAACACCTGTCCGGCAGACCAGAAACACTCTTCAGGAGTCAGGTATGGATTTGTCAATGACCACTGTCCGCAGAAGACTTCATGAACAGAAATAGAGGCTACACTACAAGATGCAAACCACTAGTTAGCTGCAAAAATAGGATGACCAGGTTACAGTTTGCCAAGAAGTACTTAAAAGAGCAACCACAGTTCTGGAAAAAGGTCTTGTGGACAGATGAGACAAAGATTAACTTATATCGGAGTGATGGCAAGAGCAAAGTATGGAGGAGAGAAAGGACTGCCCAAGATCCAAAGCATACCACCTCATCTGTGAAACACGGTGGTGGGGGTGTTATGGCCTGGGCATGTATGGCTGCTGAAGGTACTGGCCAAACATTATGGTGCCCAAAAATGGGGGGGACTTAGTATAAACACTGCTGAAATGTATCCATGGTGAAACCAAAATGTATAAAAATGGCCTTTATTAAAATCTGACCATGTACACTTTAACCACATGATTTTTTAATATTACAAATCTCAATTTGTGGAGTACAGAGGCAAATAAATAAATGATGGGTCTTTGTCCCAAACATTATGGAGGGCACTATATTGGTTGATATTTGGGATGGCTATTGAACAGAACTAGCCATGTTAATTTGAAACTACTCTTGATTGATCTGCAATAGCATAGGACATGTAATCTACTAGATGCAGAATTCAACTATTTCCTCTGGAAGCCATGCCATTTGTTTTAAACAATATGGTGAACTTCAATCTCCTGATACATTTGGTCATAATGTTTGCAGGACTAGTTAACTTTCTGCTATTTTTATGAAGATAAATCTTAATCCCCTTAAATCCTTCTAAACTAAAAATCAAAATATTTCCTATCCAGCTATCTGTCCAAATGCCTGTTAAATGTTGTTATAGTACCTGTGTTAGGAAGTCTGAAATGAGCCATGTAAAATTAAGAACAGGGTGGAAATTGGTAGCAGAAGAATTGAGAGATTAGAGTTCTTAGTGTGGGAAGTGACACCCATGCAGTCATCAATGCAACAGAGAAATGGGTGAGGGAGGGGGCCTGAATAGAGAGCTCTACGCTGTTCTCTGGAGATGAGCAAAGCTTGGTTTCATGTAACTTTCCACTGGCAATTTCTTTTGAAATGAAGAAATTGAAAGGAGTTGAAGGAGAAATTGTTCAATTTAAGAACAAATTTAGCCAGGTTTGTAGTGGTGGCCAGGTCTGGTTGGGCCTCTTCAAGAAAAAAAAAGTGAAAAGCTTGGACCATGCTAGTGTGGATGGAGGTGTAGAAAGATTGGACATCAATGGTGAAGATGAGGTGGTTGAGACCAGTAAACTGAGATACGAAGTGAGAGGGCACTGGGAAAAGGGAGAAAGAAGAGAGGAGGAGAATGTGTCCCTCTAATTGTCCAGCTTTAAACCTAGTGAGCAATTCTAGCCTGCACAGCAATTCTAAGTCTGGGAGCAGCTGCATTCTGATGTAATAATTCATTAACCAACTAAGTAGAATAATTGCAGGTATCGCATTGTATGCATCATCCATACACAAGTGTACTTGCTTTCATGCAACCCATTTCCTGTTTATCTGCCCATGTCTATTTTTAAATTATTGCCTGTCGTAGCAGAATTCCTGAGTCAAGAAAACCGTCAACTAAGAATTTGATCTCTGAACACATGGATCTTGAAGGATTGTTCCTTCATGGTTCCATGAGGTTGCAGCTCTTCTGACTCTCCTCCCAAGAGTTTCCATGATCACTCTTCATAAGGTCATAAGTGATAGGAGTAGAATTAGGCCATTCGACACATCAAATCTACTCCATCATTCAATCATGGTTGATCTATCTCTCCCTCCTAACCTCATTCCCCTGCCTTCTCCCCATAACCTCTGACAGCCTTACTGATCAAGAATCTATCTCTGCCTTAAAAATAACCACTGACTTGGCCTCCACAGCCTGCTGTGGTAAAGTCTTAATAATCATCTTAACAATTCCAGTATTTCAGTAACTCCCTGCTTGAACTTCCCCAAAACACTAAAGATGAACTGATCTTTATATAACTAAATGGCTCATGTGCAGTGTTCCTCTCCATAAGTTGCAAATATCCCTACATTTAAAATACTTGAAGGAATAATAGGTGGGAAGATACATTTCTACCCATTGCTTGATAACTGCAATTGCACAGGAAAAATTGGATGGAAAGGTGGATTTTCCCCACTATTTCTGATCTAAAATAGCAGATCAGTTTAGTTTTAAGATACAGCACGGAAACAGGCCCTTCGACCCACCGGGCCCGCGCTGAACAGTGATCCCCGCACAACATTTTCCTACACCCACTAGGGACAATTTTTACATTTACCAACCCAATTAACCTACAAACCTGTACGTCTCTGGAGTGTGAGTGGAAACCAAAGATCTCTGGAAACCCACGCAGGTCACGGGGCGAACGTACAGACAGCACCCATAGTCGGGGTTGAACACTGGTCTCTGGTGCTGCATTCACTGTAAGGCAGCAACTCTACCGCTGTGCCATCATGACCGTGTCGTGTTTGGAAGCATTCCTTGAAATAAAGGCATCTAGAATTTCTTGACACCTTTCGAATCCTTTCAGCATCTCTCAATCACTTTATAGCCAATGGTGCATTCAGGCGTGGTCATTGCTGCAATGTGGAAACATTCCTTTAAAAGCAAAGGGATGTACATGTCTGTCACATATGGAGGGAGAGAGCAGTTTGTTTTTTCCCATATCTGCATTCGATATTTTTCTATTTTAGGTTAATTTTGCATGGAAGTAGAATTGAGGCTATTTGGCAGAATTTGAACGTCAAATGCTGAATCAAAAATGATCTTTAACGTGTAATTAAAAAAAAAAAAAAAAAAAAAAAAAAAAAGCAGTGGACCCAGCACCACCACCCGCAGCACTCAATTGATCACAGACTTCCAAACTGGAAAAACAAACTAACATCCACTCTTTGACTCCTTCCACCAAACCAATTTTGAATCAACTTGGCTAGCTCACTTTGGATTCGATGTGATCTAACCTTTCCAATTAACCTACCATGCAGGGCCTTGTCAAAGGTCTTTCTAAAGTCTACATAGACAACGTCCACTCTCCTGCCGTCAATCCGCTTGCTGATTTCTTGCTGCCTTTGATAAACAACAGTGCAACACCAGTCTTCTGGAACTTCACCTGTGGCTAAAGATGATGCAAATATCTTGCAAGGGCCTCAGCAGTTTTCTCCTTAGCTGCCCACAAGGTATTTTTTTTACTTTATACATGCCCCTCATGATCTTTTATGCCTCAAGATCATCCTTCGGCCTCTTATGCTTCAACAGAAAAGGTACCAACCTATACAACCTCTCCCTGTAACTCAAGGACGTGTCAAAAATCATTTACGAGGTCTAATCTACGCACATAACCTCACTGGATGATCCTCCTTCCAAAGTGAAAACTTTTCTTGCATCACATTCCATCTGCCAACTTGCAACAAATTTGCCCACCTTTGCAGAATCTGCCTCTTATTTCCAGCTCATTTTTCTATCTTATTTTTATTCTATCAAACTCTGATTATAACACTATCTTTTAATCTAAGCTGTAATTTGGTAAATCGCTGAGAGCCCAAATACTGATTGTTATCATACTAGTTGCAACCTACTTTTAAAAAAATCTATTAATTCCGACTGTATTTTTTGACTTTTAATCAATCATCTGTAATACAATGAAAACTTCACCTTGTGTCAATGTTTGATACCTCATCAAATATGCATCAACAAATTCCCTTTTAACCCCATCTGTTAAATCCTTAAAAAAAACCAAAAAAAAAAAAAAACCTCAATTCAACATTACTCAACTATTGTCCTGCGTGACTTGCATTTTTGGTGGGCAAAGTGCCAGTTTAATTGAATTATTCATTGGTATGGACACTTTAGATCTCATATTCTGTCGTAGCAATCAAAAAGACCCCAGAATCCATCTTTTGCACTGACCTGGAGACTGTTGGCAGGGAAGCTTCACATACAGTGTTTAGTTTGGGGAAAGAGAAACATCTGCAGGATAACCTTCTGCCAATTTATGACCCATAGTCCATCTGGAATACAAGCATGCATGCATATGCAAGCATTGGGTAAATCCCAAATCTTGCTCTGCTACTCTTTGGTCAACTATCTTTGCAAATACTAGCTCTAAGATCACACAACACCAAATTAGCCAAAATAAAAGAAGATTTTAAAAATCCTAACGATTTAAATTTGTTTTATATTATGTGTTTGCTTTAATTTTTTTTTTAATCATTTGAGTTAACATTTTGGACCAATGTTTTTTTAAATGTATTTTAATCTATTAATTGACTCAACACTATTTCCAAAGCTGCGTTTCTAATGTTTTTGATTATCTCATTTCCAATGGCAGACGAGGAGGAGCAAGACCTTCCAGAGGCCGTGAACAATCCTGCTGCATATGAAAACCGACGGTTTGTAGTAGATGGTTTGTAACTATTTGATACAAGACTGAGCCTGGGGTTTTAAAGGCTCTGGAAGGAATTCTGATTATAACACAATGCAATAATGCAAAATCATTGTATGGTGTACCCTGGCCTTTACAAGTGCATTACTTGATAAAACTTGAACTTCTTGTATCGATGTTGGGTGAAGTAGAAGGAAGAGATGCAGACTAATATTTCTTAAAGTTTAAATGCAACTTGTTTAGATTGATTTTATTATTTCAAATATGTTGGGCAGGGGTGGGGTAAGTTTCGTTTCTCTGTACATTATTTTGTATATTTTGTACTTTTGAAGATTTTATGAACAAAATTTAGTTATTTTGAGTGGTTGAGTTCACTAAATCAATTCACAAAATTGGCAATTTATTCAGATCAGCGGTAATCTGCTATTTTCAGGTTAATCAAAATAGCACTTGAGAAGTGATCTGTTTTAAATTTACCATATTAAAAAAAACAAAAAAAACTAACTAAATTAGCTGAGTTATTTTGCCTTGTACAGCCAACTGAGATTTTTTTTTGTTCTGCATTGTACTGTGAAAACAGTGAATATTGTCTCTGTTCTTTGGAAGAAGTGACGAGAATCTATTCTGGTGATTTGAATGCATTCTGACTTTTTAACAAACCAAGTGAATGTATAGATATGTATTAATTTACAATGAGCAAATTAAATTAATTTGAACTGTCTTCAACAGTAGTATAGTTTGGGTATTGATTTTTGTGTGCATTCCTTTTGTTGCTTCCAACAATTTGTGTATTGCAATGTAAATAAACTCCAGGGTGAGCAATGAAACTTGGACAGTCCTACCTGCAGAAAGGTATAATACAGGCTGTTTCTGAATCTGGGAGGGCTGCAATGCAGTGCCAACTCTAAAGCAGTTATAGGACAATCCACCATCTTAAATTGTGGTACAGAATGACTTGCCCGCCAGTTGATATGTTATTTGATGGGTAGAGAACTATTAATGAGCATTTTAAATTGGGCCTCTGTCCAGTGAAAATTAGCTGTTGTGTCTGTAACACTAAATAATATACAAGCCAAACACTACTTGGTGCTTTGGGTATGGTCTTTGTTCTTCCTAGATACAGTTAGCCACTTGTGGAAATGATCCTGCAGCATTGGTTATTATCTACTATGCATAGCAATGGGGCAATACACTGGCTCTTTTTAAAATGATGTCATTTTTTACATTGTTTAAAAATGTATAACCCTCTAATCTACTGTTGAAATGAGAGTCAGAAAAAATAGAAATGTATTTCTGCAATGTTTAAATCTTGTTTAGAGTTAGAATGTTCATTAGGTGTAATGAATATGGTTGCAAAGTTCGTACTTGGGGAAGGGGGGAATGATCAGAGCAAAAATTTGGATTTCAGAGAACTAATGCATCTCAGCATAATTTGAGTTTTAAATATTTTAAAAAATAGATAATTTCAGATTTTATGAACCTTCTAACTTTAAATGGGATGAGGTTGTCATCAATAAATAACTTGGATCCCTCAAAATATTGAGTGGACAATGGAACATGATACCTAAAATGATGCATTTTAAATAAATGATTAACAAAAAGCAGAAATGAATTTTACAGCTCATTTTTGATAGAACCTCTGAACAATCATTTGATTCATTTATTTCATAGGTCGTTACCATCACAACTATGTTACAGCATTTCTAATTCAATTCCAGTTATTTAATCTAATTTTAAATTTTATTCATGCAAATGAGAATTGGTGTGGGCTCTGTGCACAGCTTTTCAAGAGCAGGCTGGGGTTGATTCCCTTTCCAAGTTAAATAATTGTATTGGGTTTTGTGCTTCTGAAATGTTACACCGTGTTGTGAAGCTGTAAAATGCTGCATGGTACCATGGTTTCTGTTCCTCTGATTTGTTTACAAAACATTGAATAAACCGTTTCTTTGAGTTGATGTTGAAAATATTTGTGAAATACTTTCGATTTAAATGTATCATTTGGACTAACTGCAGGGTTCACCAGAACATTGGACTATCAGTCTAGCAGGATAACCCAAGCTCTGGTCTCACTAAAATGTGGAATAAAGAACTTGCATCAACTCAGCGACCACTCGGTCGATTGTTGTGAAGGTCTCAACCCAAAACGTCACCTATTCCTTCTCTCCAGATATGCTGCCGTCCTGCTGAGTTACTCCAACTTTTTGTGTCTATCTTCGATTGTTGTTAAATTCTTATCTGGTTCATTGATCTTTAGGCAAGTCTGCTGTCCAGGATCCACAGGCTTGTGTGAAACTTTGACCCCTCTGAATCTGGCAGCGTGGTTGACTTTAACATCTCTGAAGTTGATTTGAATGTGGGGAGAATAATGGTCAGCATGGACTCCATGTGTCAAAAGGCCTGTTTTTCTGGTGTATTTCCATGACTATGAAATGGTCGATCAGATCTAGGTATTAAGTTTCCTTTGCTCTCTCGGATCGCCTTCAACATTTCTTCAATCAATTTGGGAACAACAATAAAAACCAACCTTGCTGGTGATACTCGCCCCATGAATGAATAATTTCTTGAGCGTGGAAGTTTTCAGTTTATGTAGTTTCAATATTAGGTGTGGAATTAATTGGACAATTAGAAATGCCTACAGCAAAAGTAACGGTAGTCATAAGAGATGTTAACTTGCATGACGATTAGACAAATCTTTTACTGCGATGAGGAAGATTAATTCAATGAATGCATTCAAGAATGCCTTTCGAGATCATATATTGAGAAACCAGCTTCGGAAAGAGCTATTTTGGGTATCACTGCAATGAAAGAATTAGTTAATGATTCTATTAGCTGGGGATCTTTAGGGACGGGTGAGAAGGGTAAGAGAGAATTTTGCATTGAGCTTGTAAGTGCACGTGGTTCAATACAAAAGTGAAATCGTAAAGCCAAACAAAGGAAGTTATGTAGGTACGAGAGTAGATTATGATTGATTGGGAAAATAAATACTGTGGACAAGGAATGGTTTGTATTTAAAGAAATGATGCATATTTGCAAAATAAATATTCCCTTTTTAAAGCACAAGGCCCAAGGAACATTGATTTGTCTCTGACAAGAGGTTAAAGATGGTTTTAAATTTAAAAAGTGACTTGTCAAGATGCTAGAAATAGTAGTAGACCTAAAAATTGGGAGTATTTTAGAACACAATAGGGCGAAATCAATAAAGAAAGGCATTTTAGAATGAAATTAGACTGGCAAGAAACGGTTCTTTCAGTCCATTTACAAGTAGGTAAAAATGAAAAGACGAGCAAGAGCAAACATGAGGCCCAGAGACAGAATTTAGAATGGCATATAAGGAAATCATAAAAGAATTAAACTATTAGTTTAGATACAACATGGAAGCAGGCCCTTCTGCCCACCGAGTCCACACTGACCTGTGATCACCAATACACTAGTTCTATCCCACTCTTAATGTACATACAAACCTGCACATCTTTGGAATGTGGAGGAAAACGGAACACCCAAAGAAAACCAACATGGTCACATGGAAAATGTACAAACTCTGTGTCAGGATCAAAGCCAGGCCTCTTGTGCTGCAAGACAGTAACACTACCCCTGTGTCCATCTTTGTAGAAGACACAAAACTTATCAGATAGATAGAATTGAGGTTCTCTTGAGAGTAAGGAATTACAGAAACTCACGAGAGATTTGAGACACAAAGAACTGAAGATGCTGAAGGAATCTTGAGCAAAGTACAAAATGTTTGAGTTACTGGGGCAGCTAGCGTCTGTGCCGGAATGCCAAGACTTTGTCCCCCACACACCTCTGTTCCAGCTTTCCCCCTCGTACTACAATCAGTCAAAAGGTTTCCGACCCACAGATGCTGCCTGTTCTGAGTTACTCCAGAGCTTTTTCTTTTACTAGAGAGTTTTAAAACTTATAAATCCCAAGCACCTGATGATCTACACGTAGTTCATTGAAGATGACTTGCGATGTAGTAGATGCTCTCGTTCTGGGGCGGTTACTTTGGTTCCGAGTATCAAATGTGACTCCACTGTGCAAAAAAGAGACAAGACAGATATTGTGTTAGGAGGAACTGCAGATGCTGGTTTACACCAAAACTAGACACAAAATGCTGGAGTAACTCAGCAGGTCAGGCTGAAGAAGGGTCTCGACCCGAAACATCACAGAGATGCTGCCTGACCCGTTGAATTACTCCAGCATTTTGTGTCTAGCTTCAAGACAATTTACTGATCTGTTAGCCTAACATGATTGGGAGGGGAAGTGCACGAATATTTAATAAAAGGTGCAATAAGATTGAACAATCCATGATCAATGTTTTCATACTAAATCTGACTAAAAAGTTCCACAGTATATAGTTTTTAGTCAGATATTATAATGAAAATATTGGTCATGGATAGGCATTTAAACAAAATATAGATAATTTAGATGTTCTTAAGACATGATTGTGCAAAAAAATAATGATTTTGATTATCTTGAGAGTGGATGTTTGTGGATTTTGAACACATGTCTGTGCAAAATGGCCCATGCCTGCTGCGGTGTTATAAACCAACAGAGTAAAATTTATGGGAATTAAACATTCAATTCCTTCGATTTGGCATAGAAATTCATGACAATGAGATTTAAACATGTTATATTGTGAATTCTTGTGTAAATGGGATCAGTTTGTTATTTGGATACTTTGGCTATTTAAAATTGTATTTTTAGCCTTTTCTTAAGAATGGGACAGATGTTCAGATCTAGTAATTGAATTTAGATTAATTTAATTGATTTGATGACACTGATGAATATGATTTTTTTTTTTTGTTGGGTTTTACTTTTTTTATCGTTACAATAATAAAGTTCTGATCTTGAGAATATCACATTTTTGAATTTTCAAGGCAGTCTGGGTGTTTATTACTATTTCCGTCACAATTTTGTAATTAGCTACTTAATTAGGTAATTAACTAATTATATACTTTAATTTCAGGCCATCCAAGTATGATGTATCATATTTGTTTCAGAATGCTTCAATCTAATAACTGAAAATGTCATTCAGTTCTCTTAATTTTTAAGAAAGTTATGGGATTTTATGTCAATTGACAGTCCTCGATCACAGTTTTTGTGTTAAGTTAATGGAAAAGCACAAGATGCTAATTTCCGAGTATGAAAATGCCCATAACATTTTTAATACTGAAGATATGAAAGTGAATTAGATATCAAATTAAAGTTCTTTTTATGCTTTATCTGATGGTATAAATTACAGGCTTGATTTTTTTAAATCTCAATTCCATAACATTCCTAAATAAAACGGGGAAAATAATAAAATGTTGGACAGGCCAAATAATGAAGAGGAAAAAAAGCTAATAACCACAGATGTAAATGTAGTGAAAATGCTGAAAACATGTTGGGCAGTATCTGCTATAAGAAAAAGAGCCAATGATACAAAGGAATTACAGCTGAACTGGCTAGTTACCTACAGCTGTAAAATTGAATCCAGAAGGCTCCCATGCACCTAGATGGAAGGTGTTGTTTCTCAAGCTTGCATTGGAATTATAAAAATGCAGAAAGCCAGAGTCAGATAGGACAGAGGTGTTGGAATGGAAAATTAAAGTGGAAGACTATCAAAGCACAGGGTCGCCCAGCGGACTGAACGCAGGTACTCCACAAAGTGGTGACCATTTGTATTTGGTTCCTACAAAGCAGGGGAATGCTTTGCCAGGTTTGCCTTGAGTTGAAAAACTTTCATTTTCCCACGAAGTAATATTTTTGGGCTCAATGGGTCATATGGAAGGTGTTACACACAGTAACACCTTCCCTGCACAAGTATTTGACCTCACTGACCAGTGCTGGCATTTATGCTACTTATATCTGTCCCCTTCAGTCAGGATATCCTCAATATTTTCATGTTTATCTAGCTTCTGCTTGACCATGTCCAATCTGTTTGCCTTGATGACCCCTTATGGCACTAACATCAGAATTTATTAATAAGGATTATTAAACATAAAAAACATTTCAATGTCATTGGCATACAAAACTAAGGTTCTTTCCATGAACCTTCTGCACATCCATCTTAATCCCAAAAGGGCCTCTCTTAGTGCTGCATCTTATTAGGGATTAGTCACATATAATCAATTCTATTGAAGAACTCGGATGCAGTTCATGGGGAAGTCAGTTGTAAGTTTAATTCCTGGCTTCTCCAGATGATTATATAATAACTGAGTACTCAAACCCAACACAATTGTATTTATTTTGTGGCTTCAGCAAAGCAAAAATGTCCCAATGATTTACACTGGACACTTAGGGCTGAATCATATGGAAGCTCTTAAGCACAGCTTGATCAGAGTTTGTTACGAATGCCTTAAAGGAGAATAGTAGAGTTTAGGATCCTGACAACTGAAGGCACATGCCAAGCGGTGTGATTAAAGTTGGGAATAAGCAATGGTAGAGAAACAAGTTTACTGGCCTGTGGAGGGCATATGTAGCACACTGATTAAGTTGTGAATGTGTGCCTGTGCAGTCATACTTGGTTGTTTTCTTCAGATTACAATAGGAGTGCAGTGTAGTTTGTCCACCCTTATACCTACTACTGGCCAGAAACGAGAGGCCGAGTCCATGGGGAGTTTGGAAACAAAGGAAGAATATTTAGCTTAAGCCATTGTTTAGCTGGGAATTAAAGTGGGTCAGAAAGCAGAGGATGCAGCCAACACAGTTTGGATGAGCTCACCCTTATAGAATAGATTGAGGAAGGCTGTCCAGGAGTGTGTTGAAATAGTTGAGACTGGAAGGATCAAAGACAGCAAAGTTAGCCAAGAAGTCCAGACTCAACTCCAGATGGCAGGTAGACATACGGAAATTATTAACTCTATGTCAGCTTGAATTTCTTTGTTTTTCACTGATTTAAAACTTTTTTTAAAAACACCAAGACGTAAATGGAAATTTTGTATTTTTAAACTGACAAAAGCCTGTGCCAGGAAAAAAAATGTCAAAGGCACAAAATTTACATTTTTATTCATTTGATTTAAGAATTTTGTGTGCGGCTTTCATGGTTTGCTGATCAATCTCACCCGCTGATGTGCTGGTCAGTGGTGGAATAAAAGTGCAAAAGCATTGGCAGTAATGGGGTCAAAAATCGAAAATGAAAATTTTGTCAAATAAATAATGTCAAGTCTGACATCAGTCAGTAAATTATACAGAGCCATCGCGTTTGAGTTGTATTTTAGTAAAACTGCCTTGCAGAGAAATCTCATCTGTAGCAGTATAGATGTAACTAACATAAACTGTGACTAAAATGAAAGCAAAGATGAAAAATAAGAGGAATGTGAATTGAGACCAAATCAAATCCCTTGGTACTCCTTCGGAAATGTTCTGGCTGCAGCAAAAACTTTGCCACTTGTATGCCAACTTTATCGCAGGTATTTACCAGGTTTTGAAAATGACTTGAAAGCATTGCCAGTTAGGTAAATATATTTTAAAAAGCAATTAGCCTGAGATACATAGCAACCCAACTTCCAGTACTCTGTTAATGTTCTGATATGACAAACAAAACTGGAAAGAATTCTGTAATGACATGGTAACCAGCAAATGCAGTTCCTGTTTTCTGGCATTATTAATTGTACTCCAAACTTTTCCAAACAATGTAATGTACTGATATATACATTGATCTTTCAAGCTAGAAGGTGAAGCTATTATGTGATTTGAAATCCCTCTGAATGAACAACTCGATCAAATCTAAAGAAAAAAAGATGTTTCTTTTGCTGCGTTAACTTCATGACAAGGATTGTCATACTGGTATTTAAAACACAAAATGCTGGAAACAATTAACAGGTTAGACAGCATCTATGGGGAGAGAAACAAAGTTAACATTTCAGGTTGTGCATTGAAACCTGGTATCAAGTGGTCCTGTTTTGACATCTATTAAAACCAGCCATCAGTCTGGAATTCTTTCTCCATTTCCATAATTTTCTGCTTTTCATTCAACTTTTCGGCACCTGCCGTTCTTTTGCTTTTTGATTACTGTTGTCCTTGTGATTGAATCAATTAAACTCCTATAAAGTGAGGCAGACCATGGTCACCAGTTGTATTAAAACACTCCTCAACTAAAATTCCAAAGGCTTCAACGATTATGTCCTGTAGTTGCATTCTGCTTACCTCCCAACTATTCAAACTATGTGAAATGCTTGTAGCCTCTTTTGTCACTTTTTTTCAGTTCAGTGTCTTCATGTGAAAAAGAAAGTTTCACTGATGGTGAAGAATTAGTCATAGAGAGATACAGCATTGGGGAAATAGGAATTTTGGCCCATTGTGTCCACACCAACCACTAATTTACACAAATCCTACATCCAAATGGCAATAACCAGATTTGAACGCATCTCTCTCCCTCACATTCTCTTCTCCATTACTCTGATCAGATTCTGCTTCACTCACCTCCACCCTCTTCCTACCATTATCCTCCTCCATTCCCCTCATCACACAGCCTCCCCCTCTTCACCCTATTTGGCCCCCTTAACCTACCATACCTCTCTCTCGTCTTTGGAGTGTACGAAGAAACTGGAACGCCCTGCGGAGAGATGCAGTCACAGGAACTGACCCCTCTCCCTCATGTAAACCTCCATACAGGCAACACATGAATGCGAAACTTTGAAACACCGTGTTTTTTGGGTTAAAATAAATGAATAATAATGTAAATAGATGTCATTGTAACATGGCTGACGGGCAGGGCAAGTGGAAAAGTGGTTTGAAAGTAAAGTTTAAAATGTCAATAACTTGTAAAATATAACATTAATCCGAATAAAACTTGTTTCAACACAATTTTAGTTTTTTAACCTCTATTTGTAAGTTTTGAAATTAAGCATGAAAACTCACCCCACTCTCCAACTGCGAAATCCCTTTCTCAATCCCCGGAACCTCTCCCTACGTGGTCCACCATTGTTGGCCCTCATTACTGGGATATCACATCCCATGCCCACAACAAACAAACACATTATTTTTTAACACCCCACCCCACCCACATGCCCAAATTGAACATCATCCACAAATCTTATTTACTAGATTTGGTCTGCAGCCTTCCATGCTTGGCGATTGATTTGCTCATTAGGGCTTTCATATTAATATTTTAATGGTTTATAAAGGACCATTGCCTGTGAACAGGACGCATACATTAATGTCATGTATTTGCCTTGAGTCCCAGCATCCACCCCCAGCTATGCTATGGGCTTCCTGTGATTATTTCCAATTGACCCATGCAATGTAAAGTGCTCAAGCCTCACTCAAAAGGAGTGCTTAGGCTGGATTCCCTGTCCCCATGTAAATTATGAGTGAAAAATAATTGTTACAGTATATCGCAGGTAAAGATGCCAACACTGAAGGTGGACTTCAGATGCCAACACTTAAGATGGATATGGTGTGAAACATACTGAGATGAAAATCATTGTGACATTAGTAGTACTTTTTTTTCTTTGAAAACTTCAATCTACTGGTTATGAAAGTATTGTGTATTTAGAGGATCTAGTTTGCTAATGTACTGAGGATGGATATATTGACTAATCAGTGATAAGACAAGGGTACACAGTAGATTGATCGAGGACCCTTAGTGCATTAAAACCCTCCAGGGATGCACAGAAGTTGCCAGTCCATCGAGATGTCGGGGAAATTCTGATTAGGTTGTCTCCCCATAGAGATATTTATTGGGCAAAGCAAATATTTGTACCTGTAGTAAAATCCTTGTATATTCAGCAAAAGGAAATGATGTAAAATTTGCCCCGATATTTCCAGCTTTCCCCAAAGTAGTTGTCAACAGTAGTGTGACATCATTCAGTGACAGATATCTACTCATAATCTGCACAAAATCACCAAGTTGCTTGCAGCAGATGGGGATAACCTCAAAGCTGAGCCATTTTCATTGCTGACTGGAAAAGAATGGGACACGTTCCCTTCTAGAGGATGGTCTCCATATTTAAATCACATGCAGCATAATGACATATCAATCATCACTCTGGAGTTTACCTACCACGGCAATATTTTTTGTAACCGTTTAGTCTCCTTCAGTTTTCTTCAATCACGGAAAAATAATGAACTGCACTTGGTAAGTGTCCTACACGTGCAATGTGTAGATTTTATTTTTAAACAATGTTAAATTCCACAAAACTGCCAAGAGTGATTGTACCCTGCTGTGACTACAACATGTTGATAGTTTCGATAAGCTAATGCAAATGCTTTTGATTTTTTTTTTTTTTAAACAATGAAGATGATTATTGAGTAAACTGCAATTCTTGACATTGCATGGATGGACTTGTATGTGTGGGCAAAACATTGATATAGTGGATGTTAGCATAATTGAAGTACAAAGGATTAAGTTGGAAGGGACAAAGGTATGGCCCTTAGAATAGGCAAGGTATATACAGACCGTTACGTCAGTGGTGGAGAAATTATGGGGGGAAATTCTAAAGAACAGGATTTGTGTACATTTAGAAAGACAGGTACTGATATCTGTGGGGGATATCCAGCATCATTGATATGAATTATTTTGTGGAGATAACTACAAAACTATAAACTTGACTGGACTTGACTTGACTTGAGATAACTAAGAAAATTGATGAAGGCAGGGTGGTGGACATTGCCCATATGGACTGAAGGAAAGCATTAGATACAGTGTCCAGTGATGGGTGGTCCAAAAATTAAGATGCGACTCACGAAAGAGATTTGCCGAATTGGATCCAAAATTATGCTTGGGGACGGGAGGAAGTGAATGGTGGTGTACCACTGCGATCGGTGCTGAGTCCTTTGTTCTTTATGATATTTATTAATAGCTTGAGTGTTAATATGAGAGGTATGATTAGTAAGTTTGTGGGTGACGAATGGTGGCGATGTGGATAGCATTGAAAGTTTTCTAAGGCTGTGGCAAAATATATATTTATGGTGAATTTATGATACAATATGATAGAACTTTATTTATCCCAGGAGGGAAATTAATCTGCCAAGTCATAAAAATGCAAAATACATGAATCATGAAATTAAAGTGACGAGTGGAGAGGCTTGGGGGTGTGCAAAGATTGGGGAGGGGAGTTTGGAGAGTCGGTCTCAGTCTACCCCATGACAGAAGGGGCAGTTGTACAGTTTGATAGCCACAGGGAAGAAGGATCTCCTGTGGTGTTCTGTTCTGACATCCTGTCAAGTTCAAGACGGTGCATTTTGGCAATGGAAATGCAGTCAATGGGAGGGTGCTGGGAACACTACCAGACGGGTTAATGAAGAAGGCATACGACATGGTGGCCTTCAAAGGTTGAGGCGTAAAGTATAAAAGTTGGGTTGTGATGTTACAAGTTTACAAAACATTGATCAGACCCCACATGGAGTACTAGGTGCAGTCCTGGTCAGCACACTTTCAAGATGTGATTACACTGCAGAAAGCAGAGGAGATTCGCAGGATGTTGCCTGGAATGGAAGATTTTATGTGAAGAGAAAGGCAGGGTTGTTTTTCCTAGAGTGTGGGAGGTTGTGGGGTTCCTGATATAGGTATATACAATTATTAGTGGCATAGAATGGATAGAAGACAGCCAGAATCTTTTTCCCACAGCAGTGGTATCAAAAACAAGAGGGCACAGGTTCAAGATGAACGTGTAAGGAGTTTTAAAGGGTAGAAACAAATTAACCCCAGATGCTGGTTAATATGCAAAGGGACACAAAGTGTTGGAGTAACTTAGCAGGTCAGGCAGCATCTCTGGAGAACACGCATTGGTGACGTTTTGGGTCCAGACGCTTCTTCAGAGGTTCTTCGGGGAAATTTTTTTTCCGTAGAGATTGGGATATATGTAGAATGAGGTGCTAGAAGGTGGTAGAATCGGATATAATCACACAATGTTTAACAGATATGTAAACAGACATAAGTAAAGTAAGGCATAGGAAGATCCGGTTCCAATACAGAATGTCCTCCTTAATATTTGGGATAAAGACCCATAATTTATTTATTTGCCTCTGTACTCCACAATTTGAGATTTGCAATAGAAAAATTCACATGTGGTTAAAGTGCACGTGGTCAGATTTTAATAAAGGCTATTTTATACATTTTGATTTCACCATGTAGAAATTACAGCTGTGTTTATACAGTCCCCCCCCCCCCCCCCCCCCCCCCCCCCCCCCCCCCCCCCCCCCCCCCCCCCATTCAGGGCACCATAATGCAGGTATAAGAGCTCTCAGCACCTAGTGTTTCCTCCAGTCTTTACATTACCTTTGGAACTTTTAAAGCTGTTTATCAACATGAGGACCAAAGTTGTGCCAATGAAAGTCAAATAAGCCATTATGTGACTGAGAAACAAGAATAAAATTGTTAGACATCAGCCAAACCTTAGGCTTATCAAAACCAACTGTTTGGAACATCATTAAGAAGAGAGCACTGGTGAGCTTATTAATTGCAAAGGGACTGGCAGGCCAAGGAAAACCTCCACAACTGACGACAGAAGAATTCTCTCTATAATTAAAATCTTCATTGATGATACAACTGCTGATGGTAGTAGTGTAATGAATTCTGAATGGTATGGACACATCCTATCTGCTCAAGTTCAAACAAATGCCTCAAAACTCATTGGCTGGCGGTTCATTCTACAGCAATGATCCCAACAAAGGAGTTTTTCAATGCTTAAAAAATGACCAATGCTTGAGTGGCCAAGTCAATCACCTGCTCTGAACCCAATTGAGCATGCCTTTTATATGCTACTTGCTGAAACCAAAATGTGTAAAATTGGCCCTTATTAAAATCATTTCACCGAACGTTATTTTTTTTTTTCTATTACAAATCTCAAATTGTGGAGTACAGAAGCAAATAAATAAATGATAGGTCTTTATCCCAAACATTATGGAGGGCAATGTATGTGCAGATGGTCATAAAGGTGGGCATTCACGTGGTGAGCCGAAAGACCTGTTGCAATGAGTATGCTGCACAACTGAGATGTTCTGAATCGCGATGATTTGGATTCACTCAGTTATGGTGTCCAATGGCAAAAAGAGTCGATAGCCAGAAAATAGATATATGACATTATGGAAATTTAATGCAACAAGTTGCGATCTGGAAAGGGGAGTAGAAGTGGAATAAAGGGCAGGCCAGGAGAGGAAGTCGACCGGCCGGCTCAGGATGGTGAGGTTTCCTTCTTTCTGATAATCAGCGAGGTGAAACGTTCACTTTGATCCCTCAGGCAAAACAACTGTTGGAGACAGAATTTATGGTGCCTATATATCAGTGAGTCCAAGCGTAGACTCGGCAATCATTTCACCGAACATCTTCGCTCAGTCCACCTCGGCCTACGCAATGTCCTGGTTGCTAAACACTTTAACTCCCCCTGCCATTCCCATACTGACCTTTCAGTTCTGGGCCTCCTCCACTGTCGGAGTGAGGCCAATCACACTTGGAGGAACAGCGCCTCATATTTTGCCTGGGCAGCTTACAAGTAACCCTTGTTTTCCTTCTCTCTGTGTCCCTCTCCCACTGTAGTTCTCCAACTAGTTTCACTTTCCTCCTGATTAATTTTACTGTTGTATGCCTTGATGTCACCTTCCCCTCGGCTCAATGAACCATTCCACATTTCCTTTATCCCCGTCTGCTTTGATGTCGTTTTCACACCTTACCCTTCCATATCTCTAGTTTTCCTTTCCCTCACACAATCTGAAGAAGGGTCTCGATCCAAAACGTCACCTATTCATCCTCTCCAGGGATCTTGTCCCGCTGAGTTATTCCCCCATTTTCTGTGTATCTTCAGCAAGGTGGAATAAAGATGACATTTTGATTGGAATGGGCTTCTTAGCTTAAAGTGCTAGCATAGAAACATAGAAAATAGGTGCAGGAGTAGGCCATTCGGCCCTAAGAGCCTGCACCGCCATTCAATATGATCATGGCTTAAGGATAAGGGGGAAATCCTTTAAAACCGAGATGAGAAGAACTTTTTTCGCACAGAGAGTGGTGAATCTCTGGAACTCTGCCACAGAGGGTAGTTGAGGCCAGTTCATTGGCTATATTTAAGATGGAGTTAGATGTGGCCCTTGTGGCTAAGGGGATCAGGGGGTATGGAGAGAAGGCAGGTACGGGATACAGAGTTGGATGATCAGCCATGATCATATTGAATGGCGGTGCAGGCTCGAAGGCCCGAATGGCCCCTACTCCTGCACCTAATTTCTATGTTTCTATGATCATCTAACTCGGTATCCTGTACCTGCCTTCTCTCCCGCCCCCTTCTCTCCGATCCCTTTAGCCACAAGGGTCACATCTAACTCCCTCTTAAATATTTGCAGTTTTGTGGGTTTCCAACTTTCCTGCCTCCATGGCTGCTGCCTGACGCGCGGGGCATTTAGTGTATTGTGCCTTGTGAACTTCAGGGAAGCCAGAGTGCCGGCTCGCCCACCCACCTTGCAGGCGCAACAACCTGGAGGAGATAAGGTAGGTTCACGCTGGCTGAGCGGGACAGGCAGCATCTCTAGAGAGAATGAATGGGTGACGTTCCCCGTCGAAGCCCTCCTTCAGACTGAGAGTCAAGATTACTTGGAGTTAGATATTCAATATTCAGGCCGCTGCGTTGGTTGCGAGCTGCCCCAAACACCTTGTAGCCGGGGTTTGTATTTGGCGGAACCTGCGCGGCCCGTACGCGGGGGGGGGGGGGTGGACCCGCAGCCCCCTCGGGCAAACGTGCGCGCGCGGGCACGCGTGGGGACGTGCGCGGGCACGCGTGGGAACGTGCGCGGGCACGCGCTGCATCCGGGTTCCCGGCCGGGAGCCGTCCGTCCGTCTCTCCCTGTGTGCGCGGCGCGGCGGCGGCGGGAAATGGCGCCCGAATGTTGGCGAGTGTAAACAGCGAGCGGCGGCGTAGCGACACCGAGCGGCCCCCAGGCCCGGCGGCCACTCGCCTCCTGGTAAGTTTGCGAGGCAGCGGGAGAGGAAAAGCCTGGCTCTGTTTCCCCCGCATACAGGCTCCCCCTGGCCGCCAACTGACAAAGGGGGTGCCCGGGCCCGCCTCCCCACACTGAACGCAGCGCCTCAGCCCGGCCCCCGCTGCCACTCCAGGTCGAGGATGCAATTGAGGCCTACAGACAGATCGGGAATGTCCGTCGGGGAGACGCGGGCCTCGGGGTGCCGGGCCCTGGATTTCGGCTAGGCCACGGGTTCCCCACCGGAGTCAGCAAAGGGCCCGAGACGACGGTGGCGCGGAATGGTCGTCCCCGGGGGGAGGAAAGGTCATCAGCGCCAGAGGCCACCAAGTAGTACCATGTCGCCGCCCCCAACACCTCCTGCCCTCATCCCGGCGCCCCCAGTTATAGGGGCACCCCGCCCCCTCCACTGCCGGCACCCTCAGTTAATAGGGGAGCTCTGCCCTCTCCAATGCCCCCACTCCCACTGGCCCCATCCGCACTGATCCCAGTCAATGGCCCTTCCCCTCCCAACCATTCATCCGAGATGGGTTTGCCCCTCTGTACCCTCAGCCTCCTCCATTGGCATTGACCACATAGCCCTCATCACTTGCCCCGCCCCCCCTCCCCACGCTGTAATCTCCCCTGACTGACCATGCCACCCCAACCACCATAGATCACACTCTTCTATACTCCATACACTGACAAATGCCCCCCACAGGCCACATGTTCTATAACCCCCATTGACTATACCCTTCTGTAATCGCTACATTGGTCACCTCTCCCATCACAAGGCACACACCTGTGCCCTCCCACACACTGGCCTTGTACTTCTACTTACTACATCCCTCTGTATCCCCCCACATTAGCCATACTCCTACATTCCCCACAGCCACATGGCCTAATTTTTCCATTCATCACACTCCCTCCATAATCCCCTGGTGCCTAGGTCCCTTGGCACCAGGATGTTGCTTTGCTACCTGGCTAAGCCCGACCAACCAGCACCACACACCATTTGCACCCAGATCTCTTGCTTCCTTCCCACATGGACCACACTGCTCTAAATCCTCTTATCTCCTGAACCCTTCGTGCCACATTCCTGCCACACGCTCCCTTACGCTTTGAAGCACTCCTGTTTAATCCTCAGTGTTATACCCCTCCATTCCTATCTTAATCCTCCACAACCAAATCTGCCAACCCAACTACCACCTCCCTTCCCCACCCCATATGGTGGTCCCGGCTCCCCAGCATTGTCCACTGTCAGCCACAAACTATTATCCCTCTCAGCCATCCATCTATCCTAGGCAACATAATTTTTCCAGGTCTCCTCCCCATAAAGAATCCTCCTTGAACCCTTCCGCACCCCACCAAACCCCTCCCTTCCCCCAGAAACCAACCCTTCCTCTCTCTTCGTCCCCATCACCGTAACCCCTTCCCCCCCGTACCCTGCCCCCCGCTGAAGCCCTTGGGTGCCACTTTTCCCTATTTTCAGGTTTTCGATTGTCCTCTGTCATGTCCCCCGCTACTCTTTTACTTTAGACATACAGCTGGCATGAAACTAACAAAATGTATGTTGTTGGAGTGTGGGAAGAAACGAGCACCCTAAGAATATCCATGCGGTCATAGGGAGAAAGTACAATTCTGTACAGCCAGCACCCATACTCGGGGTCGAACCCGGGTCTCTGGCACGGAAAGGCAACGACACTACAGCTGCGCCAACATGCAACCTCTGTACTCCATTGCCCTCTACCCTTTCCCCACAAATCCTCCAGAAGCTGTTGAATAATAACCCTCAGTGGCATGGACTGCATAATTTTTATAAGCTGTTGGAAATATTTTGTGTGCATGGATTTAAATGTAAAACCTGGAAGGTAATTAATGGAGCTGATGGGTCAATGGTGCTTATGGGCATTTAGTGACAAATGTCAATGACTGAAATTCAGGTGCATAGGCTGTTTACATGTCTTGTGCTCATGCCTGGCCAAATTACGCATAGTGCCACACGGTCAGCTCCTGTGACATTCCACATCTGTTTTGCTTACTGATTGCCACAGAAGCATGTTTGAGGAGGGAGGCTGAGTAGTTTGCGGCAGCTTCATGCTTGTCTCAGTGGAGTTACCAATTTTAAAATCACCTGGCCTGTAATAACAGCTGATTTTAGGCTTTCCCCCAGGAGAAATTCAAAACAGTGGAAGCAACATATGTGACATGCCACGGCACACTAAAGGCCAAGTGAGGTAACTGCTTAACTCACACGATTATCTACCGAGGAAACCTTGGCTCAACACCTTTATTTTCCATTTATAATTCTGAGGAAGCTTTGATGACATACGTATTCACTGCAAAAGGATTACCAAGACCCATCTATTGTGTTTCAATTTTTTTATGATTGACAATTTTCATTAGTATTTCTTTCAACCCACAACGTGCCAGATTTATTGAATTTAATTTCACAAAGTGCATGGTGGGATTTGAATTCATCTCTGGTATCTTAACAATTTCCATATAATGAGGCACAGCAATTTTATAGTAGTTGGCACAGATCCAGATGCATGGAACCTGGAATGAAACCTGGAATGCAAGAACAGTAACTTTATATCAATCCATGTTACAATATTAAAAAAATTCAAGTCCAAAACATATGTGTTTTCTATCAGAATTTGTTTAGATAAATTGAGTATATTTTGCTGGTTAGATGATTTGCTTTCAAATGCCAGATTTATGACAATTCACAAAATTGTCACCTCAAATATCTGAGGTGACAAGTTTATGAATTAACAAATTAAAACAAATATTATAGAATTACGAAGCACCAAGCAAATCTGCTCATGGTTCTTTGGAAGAGATTACAATTTATCCCACTTCCCTTTACATTGCCTCTTCGTGTTTTTGTCCCTCGGAATATTTGTTTGTTTGGAATTATTGAATAACTTTGGAAAAACATGCTTGGCTGAACTAACAGGAATGTTTGGTTCATTTTCATTATAGATTAGAATTGAGGTTCCATGGTGTGATTTCATCTCCATTTCAGAATATAAATGTAAGTAAATGATATATGGATAAAGTGTTTTCACACTTGGTATAGTGCTGGATGCCAACCATAGAGTGTCAGTCCCTGTAGCCTGAAAAGAAAAAAAATCCCACACTGGATTTGTGCCACAGAAAACAACATTGTCTGTTCAGATTATTTACAGCTGTCAGAAATAATATTCATCTCTCTCATTGTAGCCTATTTTTTCCTCTCAGTTTCGATTTTAAGGCAGTTTTTGTTAACTCTTTCCAGTGACCAGTTTGTTCCACATTTTTTCTATTCCCCCATCCCCCTCCCCAAAAATGAGCAATTTTGTTTTATTTACATTATAAAATGGCTGAATCTCCATGTTACACATCATTCCACATGGAAGAGGGTGGTCCTGTGATTTCAATGCTCTGTTATTGCTGTTGGGTGTACAATTTGTAAAATGATTCTTTCTTCCACCCACAATTAAATAGTTGAGATCAGAATTGTGTGATTGAATACAGATAATATGTCAGGTTATGCACCATTTCAGGGCTCACAACTTTTTTTCTCTGATGCCAGCCGGGCAACCTAGGCAGCTTTTTAGATTGCTAAATGACAGTTTAGGTGGTCATTTAAGATGGCTTGCATGAGGATTGTGATAATGTGCTCGGACGAAGTGCGTAGTTGCCAGTCAGAATTATGCTCAATGAAGCATTCACATATTATTTCTGCTTCAAATAAAGTCACAAACTAAACATATTCACCAATCAAGACATGATATGTACCACAATGACATGCAGCAAAATTACAATACAGTATTTCAACTCTTTTTACACGTTGCAATGAATGCAATTTCTATTATTTCTTTCCACTTCCAAACAAAAAAGTGGTTGGATTATTCAGCGTATGACCAAACTCAGTTGAGACCAAGCGCAGTCTTGCCGATCGCTTCGCACAACACCTCAACTCCATTCGCAATAACCAACCTGATCTCACGGTGGCTCAGCACTTCAACTCCCCCTCCCATTCCGAATCTGACCTTTTGGTCCTGGGCCTCCTCCATGGCCAGAGTGAGGCCCACCACAAATTGGAGGAACAGCACCTCATGTTTCGCTTGGGTAGTTTACACCCCAGCGGTATGAACATTGGCTTCTCCAATTTCAGGTAGTCCATGCTTTCTCCCTCCTTCCCCTCCTATCCCCAGTTTTCCCACAGACTACTGTCTCCTCCTCTTCCTTTCTTTTTTTCGCCCTCCCCTCTGACATCAGTCTGAAGAAGGGCCTCGACCTGCAATGTTGCCTATTCCTTCGCTCCATAGATGCTGCATCACCCGCTGATTTTCTCCAGCTTTTTTTGTCTATCACCCATTCACACAAGTTCTGTTATCCCACTTTCCTCACCCACTCCCTTCACATTAGAGGCAATCTTACAGACAAACTAACCTACAAAGCCAATGCGTCTTTGGGATGTGAGAGGAAACCCACACGCTTGCAGGGAGAATGTGAAAATTCAACACGGACAGTGCCCGAGGACAGGATCGAACACAGATCTCTGGCGTGTGAGGCAGCAAGTCTACCAGTTGTGCCACTATATTTTGTTTTCCAACACACAAAAAATCATACGTTGATAACTTTGGTTACTAAAATAATAAACCATCCATTTTCATGCTTAATCAGTCACGCTATGTCCCCCATTACAGTTACTGTATGTTTTAATTCAGTTCAAGACTACGGGGCAGTACATTGGCCATAAAGTTGCTGCCTAAAAGTGCCAGAGACCCGGAATTGATCCTGAATATGGGTGCTGTCTATATGGAGTTTGCTCCTTTTCCCTTTGATCACATGGGTTTTCTCCGGGTGCTCTTGTTTCCTTCCACATTCCAAAGGTGTGCAGGAACCTTTTTCAGACCCAACCCAAAACATAATATTTTCCTTTTGTCCAGAGATTCTGTCTGACCTGTTGAGTTACTCCAGCTTTTTGTTCTTCGGTTTCAGATTCAGATTCAGATTCAGATTCAATTTTAATTGTCATTGTCATTGTCAGTGTACAGTACAGAGACGACGAAATGCATTGTTTAAACCAGCATCTGCAGTTCCTTCCTACATGCACGATACTATACGATAGAACTTTATTAATCCCAGGTGGGAAATTGTGTGTGTAGATATATATATATTATACACACACACACACACACACACACATATATATATAGTTATATATTCATATATAAATATACACTATTTTGTTTTCTCGTTTATAACATTGTTTACAGAGTACTATCTTTTCATATTCTGTTGTGCTGCTGCAAGTAAGGATTCCATTGTTCTAACTGGGATGTGAGAGAATAAAACACTCTTGACTTACGTCGCTAATGTGTGGGATAGAACTAGCGTACGGGTGGACTCGATGGGCCGAAGGGCCCGTTTCCACGCTGTATCTTTAAATTAAACCAAATACACTAAAACCAGGGGGAGTCGAATGAAGGGTCTCTACCGGAAACGTCACCCAAATTTCTTCTATCCAGAGATGCTGGCTGCTCCATGGAGATCCCCCGCACAATTAAAGCATGGAATAGTCTTCACTCTTCCATAGTTACCCAACCAGACGCGACTAAGGTAGGCTCTTTTTTCCCCTAAGAACCCTTTTTTGCTTAAGTCCAAGTCAAGAGTCAAGAGAGTTTTATTGTCATGTGTCCCAGATAGGACAATGAAATTCTTGCTTGCTGCAGCACAACAATGATACAAATACATCTATAGATGCTCCTGAACACATCATCAGTGATGTAACCTGGGGTCATTGGGTGTTTCAGGTCTTTCAACATCAGACACCCTCACCCAGGCGACCTAGCCGTGGTTGATCAGACCACGACTTGTGTTCAGGTGGCATTCGCTCCTCCCCATGAGCCTTCTTTCCTGATCCAGAGCCATCTCGAGGCCTTCTCCGCTGCCTCTGTGGTGTTCTTAACGGCCCTTCTCCTCGCCACTCCGTTGATGCCCAGTGCACTCAAGGCTTTGTAGAGCGATTGCCCTGCAAAACCTCTGTAGCCAACCTCGATGGGCATACATCTTGCCTTCCAGCCCTGCTTACGGCAGTCTATGACCAGCTCTTCATACTTGGCCATCTTCCTCTCGTGGGCCTCCTCCAGACGGTCCTCCCACGGCACTGTCAGTTCCAACAAGACGATGTTGGCAAGCCAACCTGGGCGCTACAGCCAGTCCCAGGGCATGTGAGCCGTCTTAGGAACTGCAGCCAATCCCAGGGGCATGCAAGGGACCTGGGACCTGCAGAAAACTAATTGAAAAAGACGTGAAAACTAATGTGAAAAACAACACCAAGTGTTACACTATGGCGATAGTTGTGTCCCGCCATCCGCTCTCTGACATGGGTTCTGGCCCCTATGCAGAACAAGGTTGCTGACCTCTGTTTTACATCTTCTGATTTTCATTCTCCAGCTTCTTGATAGAGAATCTGTGTTGCAGCAATAACATTTGTTTAAGATGTTTTAAATGTTGAACCTGACATTCTCAGGGTGCTCAAGAAGAACAACATCACTCAGAGACTGCTGCTGTCCTTTTATCGGTGCTCCATTGAGAGCATACTAACATACTGTGTATGCGTGTGGTACACCAGCTGCACAGCGGCTCAGAGGAAAGCACTCCAGAGGGCCATTGACAACGCCCAGAGGATTGTCGGCTGCCCTCTCCTTACCTTGGAGGACTTACACAGTTCCCGCTGCACCAAAAAAACCCAGAATATCATAAAGGACATTTCCCACCCCGGACACTCCCTGTTTGAACTGTTGCCGTCAGGCAGACGGTACAGATCTACAAGGACAAGGACAAACAGACTCAAAAACAGTTTTTACCCCACTGCTATAAAGGCACTAAATGTAGCCGCCAAGGAACACAGGGGCGATACAGACTAAGGGACTGTGGTAACTGTGAAATCGACAGAAGGATGGAGGGTTGGGTGTGCATGCGTGCTGTGTTCGTGATATTTATTTAGTTGTTTATCTTTATTATTTTACCGTGTATGTATCGTTAGCTTTTAGAAAAGTTTGAATGCTGCACTGACTGGCTGACATTTTAAATTTCGTTGTACATGGTCCATGTTACAATGACAATAAAGAAACTATTCTATTCTACATTGATATGGGTACTGCTAAAAGTAGGACAAGCTACATGAAACATATATAGTTCATTATAAGATTGTTAAAGGCTTGGACATACTTAGAGGCAGGAAACATGTTCCCGATGTTGGGGGAGTCAAGAACCGGGGGCCACAGTTTAAGAATAAGGAATGAGCCATTTAGAACGGAGACGAGGAAACACTTTTTCTCACAGAGAGTGGTGAGTCTGTGGAATTCTCTGCCGCAGAGGGCGGTTCTCTGGATGCTTTCAAGAGAGAGCTAGATAGGGCTCTTAAAAATAGCGCAGTCAGGAGATATGGGGAGAAGGCAGGAACGGGGTACTGATTGGGGATGATCAGCCATGATCACATTGAATGGCTCGAAGGGCCAAATGGCCTACTCCTGCACCTGTTGTCTATTCAGTTTTAAGCCTGCACCGACTAACAATCCCCGCACGTTAACACTACGGGGGACAATTTACTCTTATATCAAGCCAATTAACATACAGACCTGTATGTCTTTGGAGTGTGGGAGGAAACTGAATATCTTGGAGAAAACCCACAGGGTCACGGGGAGAACGTACAAACTGTACAGATAGTCGGGATCGAACCCGGGTCTCTGGCGCTGGGCAGCAATTCTACCGCTGCAGCCCTTCAGGGAACTTCGTATTACTTACTTTTGACACAAGTGGTTAATAATATTGCCTCTCTACAGTTGTATTTCTGATCACAGTTTGTGTTGGCTTACAAAAGTTTAGAAATATTACAGATACCTATGCAGCTCCTCAAAGCATATATAAAAGAGTACTGAAATTACTAAAGCCCAAAGAGTAAAATTCATTATTTTTCTAGTGACCTGCTTTCTCTCCCATCACCCATCTTCCAGAAAGTTAATATTTTTATTTTTTGTTCTCCTTTGATATTAACTTTTTAATAATATTAACCATACATTGTTGCTGCTTTGATTGAATACGGGTGTGTCTGTCATTTCATTTGCACACACTCATTTTGTTACAATATTCAATGTAACTTTCTTTGCAATCTTTTTCTCTATTCTAGAGAGAGCTAATTTTCTATAGTATGCATTGCCAATCTTTTAGTTGCTTGTGTTCCTTGTGTTGTGTTCAGAGAATCTGAGCAACACACCTGGGTAAAATTATTCTCTCCTGAAGTCACTAATATTCACTGAGTTACATTTTGACAATAACGACTTTCTACATCGCTGTCAGGGAGCTGTGGATGTACCCTAAGGATTTTATGCCAATGTTCCAGTGGACCCTGCCATTTACTCTAAATGTCTCACAAGAATTTGACCCGTCAAAGGCATCACCTCATAGTTTTCTCGGTTAAATTCTATCTGCCACCACTCCACCCAACTTTCGACCTGATCTATATTTGCCATATCCTGAGACAATCTTCCCGACTTACAACTTCACCAATTGGCTGCAAGCTTACCAATCATTCTTATCCAAGGCACTTATATATATATATATATTACAAGCAGAAAGGTCCCAGCATTGATCCCGTGGTACACCACCGTCAGAAAGACAACCCGTCCACCACTGTTCCTCCTATCATCCAGCCAGTGTGGAATCCAGTTTGCAACAGGTGGGCAGGCTTGAATTGGTTTCTTTGGAGAGGTCAGACAAATTGGAATTGATTTCTCTGGAGCAGGGGTCGGCAACCTACAGTCCACGGGCTGGATTTGGCCCGTAACCCGAAATTATCCGGCCCGCAGGCGTTTATTTATTTTTTCTGAGGACTTCCGTCATCTAGAATCCTAGAACAGGCGCGGCAAAACTTTGATTAACTGTGGTGGAAAGCGACTCTTTCTCAAAACCCTCCCTCCCTTCCGCTCAACGGCTAATCACAGTGCGGTTTACAGTCAAGATATGGGGCAGTGAACGAAGGGCTAGGAAGGGCATGAAAAGGCGATAAATCGAGTCCAGAAATGTTATGGCGACCCCAATGGCTACAAAACGCAGGAAGGTGGATGCTGAGTGCCGAGTCTTCCAAGACACTTGTACAGAAAAGTGCTTCTTTATACAGCACGTTGACACGCCCACATGCCTTAACTGCCACACGTGTTAGTGTGAACAAGAAGTTCAACATCAGGTGGCACTATGAAACAAAACACTTGAAATTCAGTGAAATTAGTGGGCAAGCAAAGAAGCATGAAGTTCATAACCTTAAATGGGGTCTGGCAAATCAAAGTCTGATGTTCAAGAAATAAAAGTGTATAATTATAAAGGAACACGCGTGCTAGCTACGCGGTTTCTAAGTTGATAGCAGAAAAAATGAATCCCTTCACTGACAAGAGATTTTGTGAAAGAATGTTTGATGGCAGTTGTGGACATTCTGTGTCCCGAGAAAAAGATTTAATTTTCAAATGTCAGTCTTCCTGCAAGAACAGTTGCACGACGAATAGAACAAATGTCAGCGGATGTGAAAAACTGTTTAAAGGACTATTGCAAAAATTTCCAGTTCTTTTCAATAGCGCTCGATGAGAGTACAGATACTAAAGACACAGCTCAGCTTGCAGTGTTTCTACGTGAATTCAACTTTCTACACTGTTGAGTAGTTTGTTCAACTGGTACCTATAATGGTTACTACCACAGGAGCAGACATTCTTGAAGTATCCCTCACAATCTTCTCCAACAACTTCCCTACCACTGATGTAAGACTCACTGGTCTGTAGTTTCCAGGCTTATTGCTACTTTTTTGAAAAAGGGTGAAACCTTTTGCTAGCCTTTGCATAAAAACAAACTGCTGGAAGAACTCTGGGTCAAGCAGCATCTGTGGAGGTGTAGAACAGGTCAATGTTTTGGGTTCTGATCTGCATCAGGACTGAGAATGTAGAGGGAAGACATATAGTAAGCTGTAGCTGATTGTGAGTTGTTCATGTGAGCTGCTGCATTGTACAGTGAAATCATTCCATCTGCTATTAGAGCCACAGAATCATACAACATGGAAACTGGCCCTTCTGCCAAACATGTCCATGCCATCCTGAGCTAGTACCATTTGGCTGATATCCATCTAAACATTTCAAGCCTGACTAGATGTATTTTAAACTGTAATGGAACCCCCTTCTTCCTCTGGTAACTACATATATCCACCAGTCTGCATGGAAAAACCTGCCCACCAAGTCCCATTTAAACATTTCCTCTCTCACCTTAAACCTGAGCCCCCCAGTTTTAAACTCCACAAACCTGGGACAGGACATTGACCATTCACTCGTTATAGACCCCTCACAGTTTTATATACCCCCATAAGGTCACCTCAGCCTCTATACAGCTCCAGCTTATCCTGCCTCTCATAGCTGAAGCTGTCCACTCCCAGTATAATTGTTGTGAATCTTTTCTGTATCCTTTGCAGCCCAATAGCGTCATATCTATATCTGGGTAACCAGAAATGCACACAATACTCATGAGTGTGGTCGAATCAATGTCTTGCACAGCTGTAACATCACGTCTCTGCTCTTGGACTCAATAGCCTGACAAATGAAGGCAAGTATGCCAAACGCCATCTTAGCCACTGTGTGTCAGGGAACAATATGCTTGTTCCCCAGGATCTCTCTGTTCGACAACATTCTCCAGAGCCCTGTATGTCATGCGCTGATTTAACATCCCAAAATGCATCACTTTGCAATTGTCTATTTTGTAGGAGTTTCTGGTTATTGAATAATTTGGTGAAGGTGCAGTGAGAATGCATCACCAGGAGACAAACTGGCAGGTGTTGAATTTACCATGTGACTTGCCCTCGTCAAGTAATCTACAGGTTTTGGGAAGTCTGATTGAATGAGCCATGATTTGCTGCAGTGGATCTTGTGCAGTCTCATTGTGGAGGCAATGCGCATGAAGGAAGCTGGAATTTGCAATGATTTAGTGGTAGTATGACATTAAATAAATGTATGTCATATACATCTAATTTTTCCACATCATCTTATTGTTTGTCAAACGTTCCAACTAAACCATTCAATATTTTTCTTGTATTGACATTCGCATCAGCTATTTGATTGTTTATATAGATTGTGTACGTAGTTGGGTCTTTAACTGGCATTAATATAAGTATCTACGGCTGGTACTGATTTTTTCTGTTACCTTGTATGGGGTTTTATTATTAGCGGGTATTATTCTAACTCAAGAAAATAACAACAGAAATTAACTTGTGTAAACCTAGCCCAAGTGCAATTAAAAAAAAAAAGTCTGTTTACAGTTGATGAATTTAACAATATATAATTATACCGACGTACATATAATCTATTTCCCAACCATAGTGACTACCCTATGATACTTGATACACAAAATAAAAAACATCATCTAAAAAATGAGGCAACGTTGGGTGGAGCCTGTTTATCCAAAATGCTAACCTGTCGTTACTTTTAATTTACTGGAGGACTTCCTGCATATTGTCATCATTTTCTGTTCTTGGTTTGTATCATGAAGATTCAGTTTTCCTGTTTATAATTCTCTTAAATCTTGATGTCAATATTTAATCTGTCAGTTACTGCCAATAATTATGTCAGTGACCAGATTGGTGAAAACGTCAATGAAAGCAAAGAGCTTGCAACTTGTTTCTATTTTGGTCTGCTTTATGGTTAGCAGTTCATTACAATGTGCACTTTGTGATAGTATCTATTTCTTAGTTGTCATAGTTGTCAATTTTCAGTTGAATTGGCTGCAGTAATTTATCTCAGAAAGGCTTATGGTAAACTTTTCCATCAAAATGGTGAAAGGAAGAACGTAAAGTCTCCTTGGCTTTTATAGTTGGTTGGAATAGCCTGTCGATTTCTCCTATCCTAACCCAGCTTTACAAAGAAATGTGTGGCTTTATATTATATAATAGCTAGAGTTAGATAGAGCTCTAGGGGCTAGTGGAGTCAAGGGTTATGGGGAGAAGGCAGGCGCGGGTTATTGATAGGGGACGATCAGCCATGATCACAATGAATGGCGGTGCTGGCTCGAAGGGCCGAATGGCCTCCTCCTGCACCTATTTTCTATGTTTCTAATATTCCTTCATATTATTTACTTTATTGCATTTCTGCTCTTGTACTGCTTATGTAATATGATTGGCGCGATTGTACAAGATTAACTGCGCGCACAGGCGAAAAACTGAATTCAAGTTGGGTTTGATCATCAGCAGCTGTTGCATAAATTAGAATTAAATTGAACAGTAAAAAACATGGAACTATCTTTGCCTTTCCTTTGCCATGAAGGGGGAATTTTATTTTAAGCTTTCTTTTAAGTTTCCTCCCTCCACCCTCCCCTCTCTCCTCATAAAGGCATTCAATAGATATCCATGTATTTTCTAACATTGAAAGAAAACCAAATAGATACTTGCAGCAACTGTAAAAAAACTATATAAACCAGCTCTTACTGAAGGTCTGGGTCACTTGATCAGTCAGAAAACAATTAACTGGGCAGGTAACTGAGGGCAAAGTAAACCCCCTGTCCCATGATGCGAGTTTACCCAAGAGCTCTCCCGAGTTTAAAAAAAATCAAACTCGTGGTATTCTACAAACTCCTAAGACCTTCCACGGGTATGTTCACGAGCTCCTACAAGTAAAAAGTAACAATTTTTTTCATCACGGGTATTTTTTTACTCGTGGACATTTTCTGGAGAGAAGGAATGGGTGACATTTCGGGTTGAGACCCTTCTTCAGACTGATGTCAGGGGAGTGGGCAGGACAAGGATAGAATGTAGTCAGTGATATAGATAGAATGTATTCATAAAAATGCGTCCCTTATACATACCAACCAAATGAACATGGACTTTCCCTGTTCATTTTCTTCTCTAACTGCAGATAGCCCTTGCTTTCTCTCTCCATCCCCTCGCCCTTCCCTGTTCCACTAGTCTTACTGTCCCCAACTGCATTCTATCTTTGTTCCGCCCATGTATAATTCAGATTCAGATTCAGATTCAATTTTAATTGTCATTGTCAGTGTACAGTACAGAGACAACGAAATGCATTTACAACGAAATGCATTTACAACGAAATCATGTATAATGAAATTGGAAGGAATTACCAAGTCCAGCAAACTTGGACAGTGCTAAATTATTTGTGGTATCCTCATACTTTCGTGTTCTTGTGGCTTCAGTTGTTTGTAGCTTTTCCTTTAATATTAAAAGTAATTGTGTACAGCACCTCAACATTTTTATTTTGGATCTAAATTAGAGGATTCCAAAAAAAGCGTGCACCGAGAAAATTTCTGTTTATTTTGTGGACTTAAAAGAATGCAAGTTGTTGATAAAGTTCACCACCTATTAAAATTCAAGTACAATTGGACATGAAACTCCTTGGTTTCTTCACAATTAAACAATGTTGTATCTATACTGTAAACCTTCATTTTAACAGACCCCTTTATAACGGATTTCAGATATAGTGGACGGACATGCCAATGTGACCCCCGGCTCACACCACCTCTCCAGCCCTGTCTTCTGGCGGCACCACTGACTCGAGCAGTGTACCAGTGAGCCCTTCATCACCCACTGCACTCTCCAGTTGACGCTGCCGTGGTTGCAGCTCATGTTATAGCCCTATGGGGACATTGTTTCTTTGGGTCGGAATCACCGACAGGACACACTCAGCCACCATAGGGCTCCCTCCCCTCTCGCCAGCTGCTGCTTCTACCTATCAGCTCGTCGCTTTGTCCGCTTCCTGCTCTACAGCTGCCTCCTCCTCCCGTCGCTCTGTCCACCTGGCCCCTTTTCCCCTCTTTCTCCCTCCCTCCATCCACCATTGCCACCTCCTTCTCCCCCAGAGTTGCCGAAAACTCCACCTTGGAAGTGGCAGCAGGTGAGAGGACAGGAAACCCCTTGGTGAATAAATGCATCCTGTTGTTGGCAGCCGCCTGAAGAAAGCAATGTCGGCCAGGGGCTACAACGTGTGCCGCAACAGCAGCCCACTCACCAACTTTGCTGTAGCTCATCAAGAACGGCTCGCTGGTGCAGACCAGCAGAATCGCCACCTAGTTTTAAGGTGAAACAATACAAAGTGCTGGAATAACTCAGCAGAAGGAATCAGTTTGAAGAAGGCTCCCAATGTCACCTGACCTTGACCTCCAGCGATGCTGCATGACCCTCTGAGTTATTCCAGCACTTTGTGTCCTTTGTGTATTTACCATTGTCTGCAGTGCTTTGTACAACTGCATACGATCATAATATCTTACTCCGTTATAATGGACAATCGGCAATAATGGACACTATTCCCCCTGTTATGGTCCACTACATTAAACCTTTAATATGGCAGTTTGCAGAAGTATTATAAAACAATATTTGACACCAATTCATGGCAGCAATGGCCAAGAGGTTGGCTGTTGAAAAGGAATCAAAAGAGATCAGGCATAGGGGGTAGGGTTGGAAATCTACAGCTTGAATCTTGGCAATGGAATGATTATAGTTAGAATTATTAAAACACGGAATTGACGAAGCAAATTCTCAAAAGGCGAACCTTATAGTGAATAAGATGAGGGGAATAGATAGGATGAAAGCACAGTCTTTTACTCAGAATAGGGGAATCAGGAACCAGATATCAAGAATCAGGACATAGGTCTAAGGTGAGAGGAGAAAGATTTAATAGAAACCTGAGGGGTAATCTTTTTCAGTCAGAGAGTGGTGGGTGCATGGAACAAGCTGCCAGGAGAGGTAGTTGAAGCAGGTTCTATAATAGCATTTAAAAAATACTTGTATAGGTACATGGATAAGGAAGATATAGAGGGATATGGGTCAAATGCTGGCATGGGACATTTTGGTTGGCATGATTGAGTTTGGCCAAAGGGCCTGATTCTGTGCTGTATGAGATTATAGGGCTAGTGGAGATTACAGGGCATGGGGAGTTTGTGGTTTATTTTATTTCTTATCTTGCCCCACTTGAAGACTAAAGCTTTTAATATCTACACTAAATATGCAGCTTACAAGAGCCTTTTCTTTGTCCTTCAAGAATGTTTACTCTTATTTCATTTACTCTAGGGTTTTGGTTAAAAAGTGAACTACAGGGCAGTGAGCTTAACACTGGTGGGAAAGTTACTGGAGGGGATTCTGAGGGACAGGATCAAGCAGAAGGGCAAGGACTGATTAGGGATAGTCAGCATGGCAGATTTGTGCAAGGGAAATTGTGTCTCACAAATTTGCTTTGAGATTTTTGAAATGATGACTGGATGATTGACGAGGGCAGGATGGTAAGCATTATCTACATGGACTTAGCAAGGCTTTTGACAAGGTCCGACTGGACGGTTAGTCTGGAAGTTTACATCACGTGATCCAGGTTTAAATAGCTAATTGAATACAGAATTGGCTTAGTGAAAGGAGACACAGGGTGGTAATGGAGTATTGTTATTCAGATTGGAAGCCTGTCACAAGTTAATGATGTTGCTTTCAGCATGTGCTTGGACCCTGTTGTTTATCATCTATATTGATTTGAACAATAATATTGTTAACATAGACAATAGATGCAGGAGTAGGCCATTCGGCCCTTCGAGCCAGCGCCGCCATTCAATGTGATCATGGCTGATCATCCCCAATCAGTACCCCGTTCCTGCCTTCTCCCCATACCCCTGACTCCGCTATTTTTAAGAGCCCTATCTAGCTCTCTCTTGAAAGCATCCAGAGAAACTGCCTCCACCGCTGTCTGAGGCAGAGAATTCCCCAGACTCATCACTCTCTGTGAGAATGGTGTTTCCTCGTCTCCGTTCTAAATGGCTTACTCCTTATTCTTATTCTTATTACTAACATAGTTAGTAAGTTTACAAGCGATACCAAAATTGGTGATGCAGTGGACAGCGAGGAAGGTTACATTGGATTACAACAGGATATATATGAACTTGTTTGAACTAAGGAATGATAGATGGAATTTAAGGAGGACAAGTGCATGATGTTGTATTTAGGTAAGTTATATCAGGGCAGGAGTTGCACAGTAAATGTCCAGGTACTGCAGAGCAAGAGACTGAGGTGTACAGGTACATTGTTTCCTGAAAATACCCCTAGAGTATTGGACACAGTTTTGGTTGTCCAGCTATAGGAAGGATGTCAATAAGCTGGAAAGTGGGCTAAAATGATTCATGACGATGTTATTGGGATTGGAGAGGCTGCGGCTTTTTCCCCCCTGGATTGTAGGAGGTTGAAACTTCACAAGAGTCAAGTCAAGAGTCAATTTAATTGTCATTTGGACCCCTTGAGGTCCAAACGAAATGCCGTTTCTGCAGCCATACATTACAAACAAATAGACCACAGACACAACATAATTTACATTTTACATAAACATCCATCACATTGCTGTGATGGAAGGCCAAAAAAAACATCTCTCCACTGCACTCTCCCCCCCCGATGACAGAGTCAAAGTCAAAGCCCCTGGCTGGCGATGGCGATTGTCCCACGGCCATTAAAGCCACGCCGGGTGGTGCGAGGTCGCACACCGGGTCTTGATGTTGGAGCCCCCGGCGTGCGCTCGCAGAGTCCCGCGGCCAGTCCAAGCCGCGCGGGGCAGTGATGTTGGCCCCGCTCCAGGAGCTCTTCGACCCCGCAACTCGGGCGGGAGAAGTCGCCGTTGCAGGAGCCCTGAAAAGCGGTCTCCCTCCAGGGACCCGCGGGCTCCCGTTGCCCTCCGCAAAGTTGCAGCCTACCCCAGCAGAGTCCATTGGACTCGGCCAGTTTGAGGTGGTCGTCACCAGAGTCCCCAGCTATTCTGTTGGAAGGATGCAGCAACGAAACGGAGACCCGACAAGAAAGTGGGGTCTAAAAGATTTCATGACGATGTTATTGGGATTGGAGAGGCTGCGGCTTTTTTCCCCCTGGATTGTAGGAGGTTGAATCTTTACAAAGGGTTTACAAAGTCATGAGAGGCATAATAAGATGAATGGTCACAATCTTTTCCCCAGGGTAGGGGAGTCTTGAACTAGAGGACATAGATGTACGGTGAGGGGGAAAAATTTAAACCTGGACCTAAGTAGCAACTTTTTTTACTCAGAGGGTTGTGTGCATATGGAACGACATTCAATGGAAGTGGTATAGCTGGGTCCAGTAACAATATTTAAAATTAATTTGGACAGGGTACATGGATAGAAAAAAGTTAGAGGGAATTGGGCCAAAAGCAGGAAAATTGGACGTTGGATAGTCATTTTGGTCAGCACAGGTGAGTTGGACCGAAAAGACTGAGTGACTCTGATGCTATTTTTTTCTAGGTGCACTGTCGAGAGGACTTTGGTGTTACAGCTTGATTTGTTTTCTCCATTTCACCGCTTCACTGCACGTGCTTGCATGCATGCGCGCACGTGCACACACACGCACACACACACACAAAATCTAATTAGAAGCCTTCAATGGATTAATATTTGCCATTTTGCTCTTGCAACTCAGTTTTGGATGTTAATTGAAGTTCTGTAATTTCTCTAGCTTTTATTGTAATATTTAAATGGCACCATCCCACGTGTTGCAGAATGTCGTCAATGGGTGCGGGAGAAAAGAAAAGAGGCCTTGGTATAGTGAGACATTTTCTAAGTGCTTAAGTTTATGAAACTATTTTGTATCAAATGTTGTTATGACTGCAAACTTCTAGGAATTCTGATATCATATAAAACTTTATGGTATTGTTAGTTTATTTGAAGTATAGCACAGCGTCCTCAAATTAGTTTCTTTTATTTGGAAGATGGATACGTTAGATCGAGATCAAATGAAAATAGGCAAGAAGATGTTGCTCAGTAATTAAAAATACAAAATGAATTTTCAAATGGATAAGAACAATTCTTGTTACCCATTTATGCTAAAATATTATTTGAGAATGGCTGTTTAAACAGCCATAGGATTATACAACACGGAAGTAACCCCTTTGGCACAACTCATCCATGCCAATGAAGATATCCCATTTGCTTGCATTTGGCCCAAGCTCTTTCCTATGCATGTCTGTTCAAATGTCTTTTAACTTATTATTGTACCTGCATGAGCTACATCATCTGGCAGCTTATTCCGTATATACCTACCACCCCTCTGTGTGAGTAAATTGCTCCTCAGATTCCTATCATTCTCACCTCAAACCTATGCCTTATTACTTGATTCCGTGCATTCGCCCTATCTATTTCCTTCATTAAGATCACCCCACAGCCATTTGCACCGTATGGAATAAAGTCCTAGCTTGCCTAATCACTTATACCTCAGGCCCTTCAGTCTTGGCAAAATCTTCCCCGCACTCTTCCCACCAAAGGAATTTTTCTTGGAATAGGGTGGCCAAAACTGAACAAGGTACTCCAAGTGTGATGTCATCAATGTCTTGCGCAACTGTAAAACAATGTCCCAATGTCTATACTTAGTTCCCTGATTGATGAGGACCAGCCTTCTCCCATACCCTTTCTGCTTGCGATGCCATTTTCAGGGGACGAGTACTCCTAGATCTCTTTCCTGTACAACACTACCTGGGGATTTACCATTCACTGTGATGGTCCTGCCCTGGTTTAACTTCCCAAAATATAACACCTCACACTTATCTAAAGTAAACTGCATAAGCCATTCCTCAGTCCACTTGCTCAGTTGATCAAGATCCCACTTTTATTCTTAATAGCCATCTTCACCTTTACGATACCACCTATTTTACAGCATCTGGAAACTTATTAATCGTGCATTGTACATTCTCATCCAAATTACTGATATAGATGACGAACAGCAATGGGCCCTGGACCAATTCCTGAGGCACATCACTCACTACAGGCCTCCAGTCTGGAAAAGCCTCCACCACCATTCTCTGCTTCCTATCATGAAGTCATTTCTGTATCCAAATGGAGCAGTGACTGTTAAAATTCACAGTATGTCATCCAAGCTCAATCTGTAATGATGATATTGAGGGCTACATGCCTGGGATAAATATACCATGGTTGTTTATGAAAATGAAAATGCCTTGCCTGAACTTGCATAGTTGTGTCAAGTAACTTAATTAGGTATTTACTTTATTTGACAGCAAACTTTATGAATTAACCTTTTGCTTCCTCAAATTAATTTGCCATAATATCTTTTCTTGTTTGCATTCATAAATTACAGCAGGTATCACTTGATCAGTTGGGCAAATGGGCTGAGGAATGGTTAATGGACTTTAATGCAAGGTGGTGCTTTTTTGGAAATCAAACAGACCAGGGCCATCACAGTGACTCTGGAAGATGTTGTAGACCAGGGGGATCTAGGAGTGCAGGTACATACTTCTTTGAAAATGGCTTCACGGGTAGATAGGGTGGTCAAGAAGGCTTTTGACACATTGGCCTTCATCAGTCAGGTATTGAGTATAGAAGTTAGGATGTTATGTTATAATTGTACAAGACGTTGGCGAGGCCACTTTTGGACTATAGTGTTCAGTTTAGGCTTACCCTGCTATAGGAAGGATGTTGTTAAGCTGGAAAGAGTGCAGAGAAGATTTATGAGAACATTGTCTGGGCTTGTAGGCCTGAACTGCAAGGAGAGGTTGGGCAGGCAAGGACTTTATTGCTTGGATTGCAGGAGGATGAAGGATGATCTTATCAAAGTGTATAAGATCACGAGGGGAATAGATAGTGTAGATGCACAGAGTCTTTTACCCAGAGCAGGGGAATCAAGAACCAGAGGTCATGGGTATGAGGTGAGAGGGGAAATATTTAATCGGGACCTGAGCGGGAAACTTTTTCACAAAGGGGGTGATGGGTATATGGAATGAGCTACCCGAGGGGATAGTTGAGGCAGGTACTATAATAACATTCAAAAGACATTTGGTCAGGTACATGGATATGAAAGTTCTTGAGGAATATGGGCCAAATGTGGGCAGGTGGGACTAGTGTAGTTGGGGGCAACTTGGTCGGCATGGGCTAATTGGGCTGAAGGGCCTGTTTCCATACTTTATGACTCTGATTCTGCGATTTAAGGCAATTCAGTTTCTGTGTACATTATGTAGTTAGTCACATCACTGAAAGCAAAAAATAATGTACAATAGTCATCTGTAAGGCATCAGGGCGAAACAGATCAGATGTGATGACACAACGGTATGGCGCTGTGAATCCACAGTTATTAAACCATGATTGATAAGTGAAATAAAAATCCAAGCTTGATTTTCTTTTACAGTAACCATTCCCCTTCAGATGGCAAATGTGAACCTTAAGGAAAATGGATCAAAATCCATCAAACGACAATATTTTCAACATTATTCTTAGTGTATTTAGTGCGGTTGACTACAAATTTCTTAACAATCTCTCCAGAGTCACTTTAGTAGTCATGACATTTTTGGAGCAGCATTTATTTCCAACACTATCAACTAGTGAATTGAAGATATGACATAGCAAAGAACTTTAGAGTGTCTCAACAGTTAGGGATCTTCTCCCTCTGTCCATTTGGGATGTTGGGGGATTTTGAGTTTTTTTTCCCCCACATCCTAAAGATGTGCTGGTAGGTTAATTGTCACTGTAAATTACCCTGGTTTTGCTGGGTTGCAAGAGAATAAGAGGGGAAATTACATTGGTCTTCTGGGACCTAGCATAATCAGATGGTTAAATGTCTTCCTTTTGTGTAATAATCGGTGAAGAAGCCTACAGTACTGCATACATTGCCAATATACTCAATACTGCTGAGTCCTTTGTTCTTTATGATATTTATTAAAAACTTGGGTGTTAATATGGGAGGTATGATTAGTAAGTTTGTGGGTGACTTGAACGGTGGCGATGATGTGGATAGCATTGAAAGTTGTCTAAGGCTGTGACAAAATATATATCAGGTGGAAATTTGGGTGGATTTACAATACGATATGATAGAACTTTATTTATCCCAGGAGGAAAATTGATCTGCCAACAGTCATAAAAACACAAAATACATGAAACATGAAATTAAAGTGACGAGTGGAAAGGATTGAGGATGTGCAAATATTGGGGCAATAAACATTCTGTTTAAGAGGTGAGAATTTAAAATGTGGTAATTTCTACCAATAAAGCCAAGTTAATTTAAACAGGATATAGTTACTACATAACAGCAGGTATTCTATTAATTTACTTGCACTCATGCAATAATGCAGAATGTTTTTATATTTTACTAAACCAGCTTATAAACTTTACATCATTTGAATGTGGTGCGTAATAAGACCACCAATCTTCGTCAAAGATCTGAATCATTACAAGTAAACTTTTCAATTTCTGCTTAGCCATGAATGAACAGAGAACCTGATATGGCTTTTGGTTTCACAGCTTAGTGGCAAACACTGATGCTTTATACCGCATTGCAACCTCAATTTTACAAGTGCAGGCTGCCTTTTTATTAGAAGTCACAAAAGGATTTTGAGATTAAGCAGCTCTGGGAATAAAATCAAGTGGGTTTCATATTAGTCTCAGTATTGTGTGTGAACCAGTCAACTGTAACACGGAAAACATCACCCTTATTAACTCTGATTAGTTAATGTAAGTCCATACTTGAATGAGTGGAGCTAAACATCAGCTATTGCAACTTTGTGTCCACTGGGGAAAGTATTAATAATTTGGTCTGAAATCCAGAATGGATGCTCCGAATGCATTATTTTTTTCTTTTACTCGATGATTAGTTACATTTATTTGCTTGGCTCATTAATGGTTATCTTTTAATTTGGAGAGAACTGTACTCAGTTCCCCACATAAGTGGTAGAAGACTATAACTTTAAAATGTTCCCATTAATTCTATGTTGCATAAATCAAGCACACCATGTTTACTGCCAATTGATCTTGTTGACACATGTAATGAGAAACAAATTATAATTAATTAAGGAAGCTTGATCAAGTGTATGTATCAAAACATCATCTAAAAGTAGCAATGTTACAAAATTTTGAAATTTCAAAAATCAAGTCTGCAATTTATCCCATCAGATAAAGCATAAAAAGACGTTTAATTTGACACCTAATTCACTTTCATATCTCAAGTATTTAAAAAGTTATGGCCATTTTCATACTCGGAAATTAGCATCTTGTTCCCTATTGATTTTCTATGGACATAACAAAAAAGCTGTGATTGTGGACAGTCAAAAGCCCATAACTTTCTTAAAAATTAAGAGAACTGAATGAAATTTTCAGTTATCATAGATTGAAGCATTCTGAAACAAATATAAATCAATCTTACTTGGATGACCTGAAATTAAAGCATATAATTAGTTAGTTGCCCAATTGGAGCTAATTTCAAACTTCAATTACTAGATCTAAATATCTATCTATTTCTTAATAAATGATTAACATTTTTAAATAGCCTAAGTGTCCAAATAATATTCACAAATAATTCACAATAAAACATGATTTTAAAATCTCATTTACATTAATTTATAGGCCAAATGGAAGGAATTTAGTGTTCAATTGCTGTAAATTAAAGTAAATTTAAATCAGCTTTCTAGTGGGTTCCTGTGAACGCGCTGGTTTAGAACGTTCACATTGCGCTAGATTTGTACCCTCAAATGCCCAGAAAAATACTGCGGGATATAATGGGGCCAAAATGAGCTACTCGCAACTTGAAACTTTGTATAAAGGGATCTTAAGAAGCCCTTTTTAATGTAAAAATAAACAGCCTACCTTCTGGTGTCTGCTGTATGAGACCCTGCCGGTTGCCTGTGGTCGCGGGTTTAGAGGTTAATTTTTAAACTACTACAACAATTATATAAAGCCTTTAAAACTAATAATAGCTAAAGCGACGGAATATTCCAGCGATTTTCCGTTAATAATTAACTAGGCTGAACATCCTCGATTGGAACAGCCTAGGGAAAATCGCGTTTTAAACCCGCCCCCTCTAAACGGCGCCAAAATCGCGCATACCCGCAGCGACAGATTTTCAGCGACGCTTCAGGTAGGCTTTGCAACATACCTACTAAAAGGTTGGTGATGATTAACGTGTGTACTCTGAACTCTTCACCCTAGTTCTAATTCTTTCTCTCTAGGTTTTGTACCACATGACTTGACTTGCTCCTCTACTGTGCTGTTCGCCTGTTCATTCCTGATGCCAAAATAAGCAACAACTCTGTCCTGCACTATTTTCTTACCTGTAAGTAAGATATGTCCATTCCTTTTTGCTCATCAGTTTAGTGTTTTGTGCATGATTTTCTGGCTTTGAATAAATAAAGTGGTTATAGTCGGAAGTAATGGATGAATTTAATTCCTGACCTGAAACGTTACCTATCCATTTTCTCCAGAGATGCTGCCTGACTGCTGAGTTACTCCAGTATTTTATGCCTATCTTTCATATAAACCAGCATCTGCAGTTCCTTTGTTTTAAATAATGTATGACTTGCCTGATTTCTCCATTGTGTATTATATAATAGGACCTAAAATAGCACAGCTTTTATGAATTAAAATATCTTCATTGGTCTATTTGTGCTCTTGATTCAGATTACTTCCAGTCAGTCACATGTAGATTTAAATATTTCGCTTTACTGCTGTACAGCTGAGTTCAAATCTTGACCTATCATAACTCTTTCTTGCACAGAAACGGTCAAGAAATGAAAAACTGAAATTGGTTTATGTTATAGTTCAGGTTCCACCTGATACTTACTGGATGTATATGGTGATATTGACTCTTAATAACCATGTAAAAGAAGCTTGACACAAAAAGCTGGAGTAACTCAGTGGGACTGGAAGCATCTCTGGAGAGAAGGATTGGGTGACGTTTGGGTACTCTCCTTCAGACTTGTTAGGTATAAGGGAAACAAGAGATATAGACGATGATGTAGAGAGATAAAGAACAATGAATGAAAGATATGCAAAAAAGTTGTGATGATAAAGGAAACAGGCCATTGTTAGCTGAAAAAGGGAGAAACTGGCAAAATATGAGATGCTGTTCCTCCAATTTGCGTTTAGCTTCACTCTGTCAATGGAGGAGATCTAAGACAGAAACTCTGTGTGGGAATGGGAAGGAGAATTAGTGTTTAGCAACTAGGAGATCAGGTAGGTTCAGGCGGACTGAGCGAAGGTGTTCAGCGAAATGATCGCCCAGTCTACGAATGGTCTCGCCGATGTATAAAAGTCCACATCTTGAACAACATTTCCAGTAGATGAGGATGGTGGAGATGCCTAACATGAGAGGATTGTCCGAGTCCCTGGACAGTCAAGGGAGGAGGTATAGGGACAGGTGTTGCATCTTCTGCGGTTGCAGGGGAAGGCAACTGACGAGGGGGGTGGTTTGGGTCTGAAGGGATGAGTTAACCAGGGAGTTGCGGAGGGAACGATCTCTGAGGAAGGCAGAAAGGGGTGGAGATGGGAAGATTTGACTAGTTTAACGTGCTTAAGATTGTGCTTGAAGAAGCTTAACGTGTTTGTTTACCTTCTAAGGGATAAAAGAAAAATATTCTACAATAATCAAGTCCATTTAATGGGAGATGACTATAAACATCTATCCAGCTCTATATTTAAATTAATTTGACTTGGGAATGGGCTGTCCCATATGAATGTGATTGTGCAAATGAGGAAAATTAACCAGTTTGCCTTGGGTCCCAGTTACCATAACATTCTGGACCTGCCTAACATGCCTTGCCAAATGCCATGTAGACAATGTTTACCACCATTCATTGATTTTCTTAGTTACTTTCTCAAAAACTCTCAATCAAATTAGTTAGATGGAATTCCGCCCCTCATGGATAGGATTCTTCAGGATAGGATTTACTCACAATTGGAAGTGAATTAGATAATTAGGGGAGAGTCAGCATTGCTTTGTTCACAGCATTCAAGGTACAAACTTGAATTAGTTTTTTGAGGAGGTGACAAGGGTGATTGATGAGGGTAGGCATGTGGATATGCAGAAAATGGAGGGATATGGATCACGTTCAGGCAGAGGATATTAGTCTAACTTGGCATCATTTTTGGTTCAGACATCGGGGTGAAGGGCATGTTCGTGTCCTGCACTGTACCATGTTGTCCTGTACCTTCAATTGCCAACCAGCAAATAACAGTTTTTTGTAAATGAAAGCTGGCACGATTAATATGATGTTAACCTGGTGAAGGGAGGTTGAAAAAAAATCCAAGTGAAGCTTAAATTCCACTGTATTCTGATGTCTGGTGCATAACTTGAAAATATTTTGGTATCTCTCAAGAGCTTTCTATAATTGGAAAAGACAAACTGAGAGATATTCACAATTTGTAACTGGAATTTGGGGCTCAGAGTTTTTTTTTTATATGCTCAAATAAAATGTTATGAAACATTGATTTTATATTCAGAAATGTTTGGAGATAAGCAAGTAAGAGTTTAAGTGAAAGAGGTTCGAATGATTGTGCTCCAGTGATATCACTTTGACTTTCATTAGTTCTATGTTGAGTAAGATAGTTTAATTACCAGTGACTTTAATATTCACGGTTTATTTATAGGCTAATTTTGCTTATCATCTATTCTTTTCCTTTAGTTGTACATGTGACACCTTTTCAAAATGAGGCTGAGAATGCGAAAGGCTTCTCAGCAGCCAAACTCTGTCCATGAATCACGAGCAGCAAAGACAAAGCGGAAGCGCTCTGATGTAGATGATTCGGTACCTATTATGGGGGTAAAACCTCAGAAAAAGGAAACTGGTTTGCTCTCGTCAATTAAAAGACTTATCCGAGGAACTGCAACAAAGGTATGACCAGAGAATTGCTGTGATTGTCCTCTTCAAATATTAATCTGAATGTTTACAGTTTGTTAGAAGTCGATATAAGTTTATGGTATCCTTTACCAATTTAATATAATACAAGATATTCTTTCTTGCATCTGGACATCATCAGAAGAACATGATTTTGAGCTTTTCATTAATTTTGTGAAAATTCCAGGTTGGCAGTAAGGATGTCTTCCATTTTGGTTTCCTCTGCTTAAGTGAAGTTTGCTTCCACCTAAATAAAAAATATTTTCACATTATCAGAAGGAAGTGAATTTTTCTGAATTTTTATATTGGACATTAAATGATTAACCCATTAAATATTTTTTGTCAATTAATCGGTGTTTTGGATTTTGCTCTCCTATCCAAGGGTTCATTAGGCTTGGAATTGTTCATTGCATGTAAAATACTTTTTGTGTGGTAGACAAAGCCATCTTTAACATTCTAATAGAAAAAAATCTTGGGAGTCTTGACTAAGGCTGAAAAATAGATGCACAAAAAAAATATACCCACAAATATGAAAAAATATATTTGAGCAATTGTGATCATTTTATGGAATCAAAAACCTGGGGTTTTTCTCCTCTTTACACTCTTACTTCAAGATAAATTGTTACTCCATCTTTATGTGCATGCTTTCAAAAATGTACCTGAGGAAACCAATCCCGGATCTCAAAAAAAGGAAGGAAATTGAAATGCATCTTAGCTCAGATGACTGGCTTATTGTTTTAAATAACTGTGATAGAGTCTCATTGGGTTATTTGTTTAAGCCATTGACTTTGACATTGTTAGATGTTGTGCATTTCTTATTTGTTTGAGAGTTTTAATGAAAATGGAGCATTACTAAAACAAATCAGAACTGAATGTTTCATCTTTAAAAAAAGCCTCATATTAATAACAAAGATTAAATTTAGAAAAAAATATTGCATAAAATACTGTTGGGCTTTTGCTTTGACCTGCTCAAAACAACTCCGATTAGGAAAGTATTTACTTAGTGCATGGCACATTTTTCAATCTTTTATATGATGCTTTATTGCATAACTAAAATGGAAGACTTCATTGTTGATCATGAATGAAAGGATAATCTGACATACTCTTATTCCCATCGGCATATTACCTCATCGAAAGGGAATGGAGTCTTTTGCATTTTGACTGCAAGTCATTTTTTGTAATCAAAATGATGCAAAGGCTTGTACACTGCAACTGGAAATGGAAAAGCATCAGTTAATGTCTGCTTGTTTTTTTCATCACATTCCATCTCTAAGAAAAAGGAAAGCTTGAGAGGTGAATTTGAGGCCACGTTTCATTGCAGCTATTTTGCTGAGGGGGCTTGTGAATAAAATTCCTTTAAGAATGTATTTTGGGTAATGGGATAGGAAGTGGCAACGGAGAAACTTTAAAATTCAGTTTAATTTCCAAATTAGCATTAAAATTATCTAAATTACATACATTAGAAATAGTCAAATCATTATACTTTCATATTTTTAGCTAATATGAATTGGTGTAATGCTTTGTGTTTATTTTTTGTAGTTGCTCTGACTTTGGATCCTTGCGCTATCTTTAGAAGGGTGTTTCCAGATTAAATATGGAAATCCTGGTGATATCAATCAAAGATCATTTTGGTGTTCACTCCACAGGCGGAAGCAGAGAATCCTCCAAAGAAAAAATGTAAACTTGATGGTGACCTGGATGACAACATGATCACTTCAACACCCCACACCGGCACAAAACCTAACAAACAAATCTCTAGAGTAAGACGGAAAAGCCCAGTGAACGGAGGTCAGTAGAGGCCATTTCTTTTCATTGATTGGAAATCTAGGTATCTCTTTCACAATATCATTTTAGAACCATTGTGGTGATATTTATCGTTACACCTTATATTTGTTGCAGTGCAAGCAAGAGCCCTTTGAGTCTGGATGGCTCCAAGCAGAGCGCTCCCAATAGCCCCTTTCCCCATGGCGTTGAAATTATTTTTCCTCTGGTGCCTATATGGTTCCCTTTTGTAAGTCTGAATGATTCTGTTTCCTCTGCTTCTACAAGCAGTAAATTCCAGATTAGACCTACCCTGTGCTTGGTAGCTTGCTGGTTAAATGACTGAACCATCAGCCAAAAGATCTGGATCATATGGCTAGATATGTGTATTCAGAACCCAGCATGGCCGTTTGATGTTTAAACTTAGGTATTAATTAAATAAGAAATGCGTATAAAAAATATCTGGTTCCACTGAACCACCAGATTAACATAGAAATAATCTGCAGTAATGTCCTTTTGGGGAAGAAAATCGACCTCTCTTATCAGGTGATTTATCAATGTGACTAGACATTTAGCTGCCTCCTCAGTTCAGAATGGACAGTAAATACTGGCATCACCAAGAATAAGATTTATTCTATCCCTCTTCTGTCTTTTGACCAAAACGTCAAAACTGTGACGTTTCTAAACTAGTATATCATTATCAAATCGCCATTTAATCTTTCAAGTATAACAAAACTAGTTTTCCCCATCTAACCCTGTATCTCATCCCAGATAAATCTTTCCAGAAATTACCGTATCCTTCCTTGGGCCACCAACTGGTAAGCTCACATTTGAGTAACGCTGTGGGTATGCCACATTTGGATTACTGTGTGTAGTTCTGGTTGCCCTGCAAGAGGAAGGATATCAAAATAATGATCAGCCATGATCATATTAAATGGCGGTGCAGGCTCGAAGGGCCGAATGGCCTACTCCTGCACCTAATTTCTATGTTTCTATGTTTCTATCATTCAATTGGAAAGGGTGCAAAAAAGATTTGCGAGGATGATACTGGGTCTGAGGAGTTTGAGCTACAAGGAATGGCTGGGCAGGCTGGGTCATTTTTCTGTTGGAGTGAAAGAGGCTGAGTGGTGACCTGAGATAGATTTGTAAAATCACATGGAGCATTACTAAAACAAAGTGGAATAATTTTCCTGTTAAGCAGGCTCAAAATTAAGGATTTCCTGTGTTGTTTTAACATACTGTAAAGATCACCTTGGTGTAAAGTTTGTTCTGTCCTAAAATTATACCTTAATTCTAATTTTAGAAAAGTATCACTTACTAAATCACATTCATTTCCTGCTCTGGTCATCCTATATTTCCTATTAAGTATACCATGTAATGTTTGGCTCGTGTTCAGTTCAATTTATTTTTGGAGAGGCTCTAGTGATGTAATTGGAAGAGACTGACATAGAACATGCAACAGGAGACCATGTAGGATAGTGATACATTTGAAAAACATAGAGATTGGTGGAATGGGGAAAATATATGGCAGATGAAATTTTAATACAGAGAAATGCAAGAGACACATTTTGTTGGTAAGAATGTGAGGAGGCAAATACATATTAGAGGACACAACTCTGAAAGAAGCACGATCAGAGAGATCCAGGGTATATTTGCATAGTTCTTTGGAAGTGCCAGTGTAGGTTTTCTAAAAGTTGTTTAAAAAGTATATGGAATCCCATGCTTTATAAATAGAAATACACAGTACAAGAGCAACAGTCAGATGCCTTGAGTGCTGCACTTTAGAAAATTTGTAAAGATTTTGGTCAGTTGCTGAAGTGATTTATTAAGATGATTCCGGAATGGGCAACTTCAGTGATATAGAATGACTTGGAAGATGCAGTTGTTCTCCTTGGACAGTGGAGGTTAGGAGGAGATTGTGTAAGAAGGAACTGCAGATGCTGGTTTAAACCGTAGATAGACCCAAAAAGCTGTAGTAACTCAGCAGGACATGCAGCATCTCTGGAGAGATGGAATGGGTGATGTTTTGGGTCGAGACCCTTCTTCAGATTTAAAATCACTCAGGGGGCTGAGTAGATAGAGAAGCCATAGCAGAACCAGGGATCACAAAATGAAGAAGATTTGCAAAAGGACTGAAAATGACATGAGGGAAACTTATTTATGCAGCAAGTGGTTAGGGACTGGAATAATATTGGAGGCAGAATGCACTAGAGCATTCAAAAGATTGCTGAATAAGTATCTCAAATAATTTTGCAGGGCAGCAGGAGGAATATAAATGGCTGGGGTGCTTTTCCATAGTCTATTGAAACTCAGTGGCTGAATGGCCTTCTTCCCTACTAAAACTATTTTGTGATTCTTAAATGTTTACCAGTCCCATTACCAGATGGCAGGTGGTGGTGACACTCTACCAAAATATTCATACAGTTTGAACAGATAACTGAGTGCTATCTGTTGAGTGATTTAACAGCGAAGAGCTTGGTCTTCTCTGAGCTTGGCATCCCTGACCTGGTTCAGTGGACTGACTGCGCAGCTCGCCACTTGGCAATCTTCGACATGTGGGGAGATCATGTGCTCATCCCATGACCATGAGCATTATATCAATTCCTTAATTTCATAGGTGATTGAACATGGAAATCCATTGTGATGTTTCTAGGCTGCCCTTTCTCAGGATAGGCAAAGGCTTATCACCCTCCCACTGTCCAGAAAAAAGAATCAGCTGAGAAAGGCCGCTGTGTTTCCATACAAATTACTGCATGTAAATTAAGACTTAAAACTAAATGATAAGACCAGCTGCTTAATCATTTTCCACAAATAACTCTACTTTGTTGACTGGACAGTTACATGCACAGTGTTGATACACGTTGTGGTTGATTCTCACCACCTGGCTGTCTGGTTGCATCAATGAATTTCAGAGAACCTGGATCCTTTCATGGTGCAGGCACCTGATGATGGCGAGGCTACACAGTCCCTTGCTGAGATCCACTTTGTTGGCAAGCTGGTGATTGGGCCACCTTCCAAATAGAAACAAAGGTTGACCCAATAATAACTCCATTGGACAATCTTGCCACATGCATAAGGGTCTCGAGAATATACAGATAAAGCTCAAGAAATCGACATATCATTCACTTTGGCCATCCTGGCTAGTTTACAAGTGATAGACTTCTGACCGACATCCACTATAAACCCACTGACTCCCATGGCTATCTGGACTACACTTCTTCCCACCCTGCTTCCTGTAAGGACTCCATCCCCTACTGCCAATTCCTCCGTCTACGCCACATCTGCTCCACGGATGAGGCGTTCCACACCAGGACATCTGAAATGTCCTCATTATTCAGGGAACGGGGGTTCCCCTCCTCCACCATAGATGAGGCTCGCACCAGGGTCTCTTCCATACCCCGCAACACTGCTCTGGCTCCCCATCCCCCCCCACTCGCAACAAGGGCAGAGTCCCCCTACTCTTCACCTTTCACCCCACCAGCCGTCACATACAAAAAGTAATCCTCCGTCAGTTTCGCCACCTCCAACGTGACCGCACCACTCGCCACATCTTCCCATCTCCCCCCATATCTGCCTTCCGCAAAGACCGCTCCCTCCATAACTCCCTTGTCAATTCTTCCCTTCCCTCTCGTACCACCCCCTCCCCGGGCACTTTCCCTTGCAACCGCAAGAGATGCAACACTTGTCCCTTTACCTCCCCCCTCGACTCCGTTCAAGGACCCAAGCAATCGTTCCAGGTGTGACAGAGGTTTACCTGCATCTCCTCCAACCTCATTTATTGCATCCGCTGCTCTAGATGTCAGCAGATCTATATCGGTTTAAACCAAGCGGAGGTTGGGCGATCGTTTCGCCGAACACCTCCGCTCGGTCCGTAATAACCAAGCTGACCTCCCGGTGGCTCAGCACTTCAACTCCCCCTCCCACTCCGTCTCCAACATCTCTGTCCTGGGTCTCCTCCATGGCCACAGCGAGCAGCACTAGAAATTGGAGGAACAGCACCTCATATTCCACTTCGGGAGTTTCTCCAGCTTTTTTGTGTACCTGGCTAGTTTTTATCACTATAGTATATGCACGGCACATTCTATACACGGTTGTAAATAACCTTGAAATTAAGTACTCTGAGGTACAAAAGCTTAAAAACACATGCCACCAGATTGAAGAATACATTTTTCTGCCTTTTGTCAGACTCTTTTATGGACCTCACTTGTATGTTGAGGATGAACTTCTGATTTTCCAATCTGCCTTGTTGCGGCCGTTGCACATGTTTTTAATCGGCCCTGACTCGATAGCTGTAACGCTCCATTCTGCACTCTATCTATATTCTCCTTTGCACCTCCACATCTGGATAGCAGGCAAATCAAAGAATTTCATTGTATTTTGGTATAGAAAAACCAATACTGAGAATCCAAAGCAGTACCAGGTATATTCTTCTGCACAATTTTTTTGTATGCCAATTTTCAGCAGGATTTTTGCATTGCACAGTCTGAAATAAGCATTTACCTCTGAGAGTGGAATTACTAAACATACAGAAAGTCCGTATGTCAGCAGACACCTTTGAACACTGCTTCAGCATTATTTAAGCTGTTCCAAGAAAAAATCCTCTCTTTGTATGTATAAATCTTATCGTTGGTTGGTTGTTGTTATTAATGCTTCTAGCCTTGGAGCTTAAAGTTACTAGATATTTCACACACAATTTTTAATGAAAGTTTTTCTTGTGTATTTCAGTGATAATTAAAGTTCTGTCTAAAGTGAGTTATATTTGTCCTGAATACCTCTGTACCCAATTTATAACACAGACTGCTAATGATAAAAATTGTTTTGGAGAAATTATGGACTAACTACGGTTGAAAATGCTTTAAGTGGGAATTTTGCATGTTGGACAACAAAATAGGTTAAATCAGAACTTAAATTTCCATGGTTTTGAATAGATCATTTATAATTGACCATTGGTAATTGAGACAGAGAGCTGTTGGACTGTAATGTAAAATGGAATATTTTGTATAAAATTGATTTGACATTCTGTGGTTTCGCTCCTGAACATAGGTTAAACGATTCTGTCTCATCACTTTCTCTTTCTTTTCACTTTGTTTCCATTGTCCTCTTTGCCTGTCTTTCTCTTGTTTAACATTGTATATGTTGTCCCTTGCTGTATGCCTCTCACTCTATATGCCTGTCACACATAGTCTGTCAGTGAGTGATTCCATATGTTGATTTAGTATCGTGGTTATTCCATATGTGCAGTCGTTCAGATAACTCTTATGTGATATCATGATCTGATAATTACTGCCAGATTTACAGGTAATGAATTCTTCCAACACGTGAATCATAGGATAATGATGGCCCACCCAGACAATTCTGTAATTTCTGCTATTGTTGTGATAGGCAGCAGATCACTTTTGTGTGTGGCTGGATAATGGTTGGCCCTATTTGAAGTAGCTTGGTTGAAGTTGGAGATTGGGTGGGGGAAAATTGATAAAAAGGGCAGTTGACCCAGTAAAGTGTTGTGTTGGCCATTTTGTGAATAGATTAAGGTTTGAACCATTAAGTGGAATAGCTTGGCACCAAATGCCCATTGGATTGGAAATGTCAATTAGGATTATAGTTTCTTAATTGCCGTTTGGAGCTAACTAGTTTATAAGTGTATTAAATGTTGGCAATAAATGTTATATGACCTTTCAATAATGGAAAGGATGCAAGATAATGGCATTGTATCGTGTGACACAGAATTAATTTTTGAATCAGTTTGTTTAATTTATTTTCAGTCCCATCATCCATGAGTGATTAGGAACACTGGATGTTGTTACTGAGCTTTTATAAATCGCTCAGCATGTGCACTTATTGAGATACACCTTTTATGCAAATCTGCAATTATTGTGTAAAGATGTTATCCATTGCTGTATAGGGCCCATTCTTTGGAAAGGTAACCCTACCCCATACCCTAATTTTCCACACTAATCTCTTGTGTCAAAGGCTTTTTGAAAGTACAGATACACCACATCCACTGGCTCTCCCTTATCCATTCTACTTGTCACATCCTCAAACAATTACAGAAGATTAGTCAAGCATGATTTCACCTTTATAAATCCATGCTGACTTTGACCGATACAGTCACTGCTTTCCAAATGCGCTGCTATAACATCTTTAACAATCGACTCAAGCATCTTCCCCACTTAAGGCTAACTTGTCTATAATTCCCTGTTTTCTCTCTCCCTCTTTTCTTAAAAATTGGCTGCCTTCCAGTCCACAGGAACTGATCCAGAGTCAAGAGAACATTTGGAAAATGATCACCAATGCATCCATGATTTCTAGGGCCACCTCCTTGAGTACTCTGGGATGCAGACCATCAGGCCCTGGGGATATATCTGCCTTCAGTCCCAACAGTTTACCCAATACCATTTCCTGACTAATGTGGATTTCTTTCAGTTCCTCCCACTAGATTGTAAATTGTAATTACAACACAACTTACATTTGCTATTTGTTTTTTTAAGAGACTGGAGGTTACAGAAGTAAACAGAATGGAAAACTAACGATAGTTAATGATGTCGTTAGCCCTCCACGAACTGCCTTACTGGGAACCATCTTTTCTCCTGTTTTCAGTTTCTTTTCACCAGCAAACAAAAATGGTAAAGTATTAATTACTAAAAAAGGTTCTTAAATGTAGAACTGTGTTAAAATGAAATTAAGTATTGCATTTGATTTATAGTAATACTTTCTTTAAGATGCCGTTGCAATATCAGGAAGCAGCACAAGTAACATTTATATACCATGTAGCGGAAAGTTGGGTGCGGAGACTTCAACCGCAATCAGTGTTCACTCATCTTATCAGGTCTTCTCTTGGAAAACTCTGTCCAAGCAGTCGCATTCCCCAGCTTCTCCCGCGTAATGTTTAGTTGTCCTTTTGAAATACCTGCCAATTTGACTAAAAATGGAACCTGATTACAGCAAGCTTTCACATAAGAAGCAAATGCGTGCACAGATTTTCAGCCCATAGTCTGCCAATCAGTCAAATCAAAACTGATTTATTACCTCAGAACCACCGTTCTACAATTATCTGTATAAATTATAAACAAAAATATTAGCCAAGATGATTCTGTATCCTTTTCTCGTGACACCTTTTGGAGTTCCCATAATTTAAATTGAATATTATGCACTTCAGAAATAATTATATAAGAAAAGCAATAGAACTATAAACACAAAAAAACATTCAGAGCTCATTTCATACTTGATATTACTGGCATTTTGATATGTTAAGCATTCAACCATTTTTAAAAATGTGTATATGTGAATGAAATTTGTTTATTCTTTCCACACATATTTGTATTTTTGATTTTTTTTTTCTGTTACATTGCATGTGCATTAGAAATTATTTAACTTGTGCAATGTCTCTGACATTAAACAAAGACGGGTATTAATGAATAAATAAAAATGAACAGTAATTAAAAATGCTTAAGAAGGAACTGCAGATGCTGGAAAATCGAAGGTAGACAAAAATTCTGGAGAAACTCAGCGGGTGAGGCAGCATCTATGGAGTGAAGGAAGTCTGAAGATGGGTTTCGACCTGAAACCTTGCCTATTTCCTTCGCTCCATAGATGCTGCCTCACCCGCTGAGTTTCTCCAGCATTTTTGTGTACCAGTAATTAAAAATGCTTTGATTTACATTGACAATGCCAGCCATTCTGTAGCATGGTGATGGCCTGCAAGTTAGAGAAAGATTCGTGCCAGCCTGATTTTTTTTTTTAGTGGGAGGGTGAAAAAAAACAGACAATTTTGGAAATTCTCAGTAGGTCAGGCCAGATCTGTGGAAAGGGAAACAGAGTTGCTATCTCAGGTGAAAGACCATTCATTAGACCAATTGACTATATTTTAAAATCCTAGCATTGATCTATTTGAGCAGGAGACAAAATGCAAAAATACCGGAGCTTTCTCCTTCACTAATATTGTTTAGTTTAGTTTCTAGTTTTGTCTCCTGTGGCTGCACTACGTTGGTGAAAACAGAACATAAATAGAGTTTGTAATATGCTGTGGTAGGTAATCTGCATTTTTGAAATATGATTTTATGCTTGTGATCTCATTTGTAGGAACATCAGGATCTGACTCCCCAGGTCAAGCTGTGGAGGCTGAAGAAATAGTCAAACAGCTGGAATTGGAGCAAGTAGACGAGATAACCACCAGCACAGCAACATCAGCAACGGGAGGACTATACTCTGGCCAGGCAGTAACAGCACAATCACCGTCCCCTGACAGCAGTTCAGATAATGCGGAAGATAAGGTCGCCAGTAAAGTTCATCCAATGCCAGGTATAGCAGACCTTTTAGACAAGCGGATGTGTTGCATATTCTGGTAGACACTTCTAGATTGTGTACCAGATTGATAAATTTGCAACACGAATTAAACGTTTGGCAATTTCTGAGTCATTTCATTGTGCCCAACTGCTGAAGCATTGCTTACCTTCTACCATGGCAACGTAAAAGAAAAAAAAGCAGAAACGTAAAGTCAGAAAAGCTCTTTAAAAGTGCTATTTATTTTGTCTCGCTCTCCTGAACTTTTCCTATGGCCCTGCAGCTTTTAAAAAAAAATTAGATTAAATTAGATATCACTAGTTTCTATTAGAATTTAGAGATATAGCGCGGAAACAGACCCTTTAACCCACCATGTCTGCACCAACCTGTGCATCGCCCTGTACATTGCATTAGCAGGCGCACTATCCTACACACTAGAGGTAATTTACAATTTTACCGAAGCCAATTATCCTGCAAGCCTGCACATCTTTGGAGTATGGCTGGAAACCATAGCACCCGGAGAAAACCCATGTGGTCACAGGGAGAACGTACAACTTCCGTACAGGCAGCACCTGTAGTCAGGCTCGAACCTGGGTCTATAGCACTGTAAGGCAGGAAATCAACAGGTGTGTCACTGTGCCATCCCTATTGTGCCTGCTTTCACTGTCCTAAGACAATGCAGTCCAAATCATAACAATCAGTTACGTGCAAAGATACTAGATTTGTCAGCCCACTGGTTGGCCTCAGGACCATCTGCTGAAGACACCACGAGTTAATAAATCTATTGTCTGATGTGTGTAATGACTTTCATTAGATAATTTGGCACTGACCTATGTTTTTACACTGCCCGGATTTTTTTCTGCAAATATTAGCAGTGCAATGTCTGGGTTTTAAATGGTTCCAAAATAATGGAGTCAGCGCAGAAACTAAATTTTAATGATTGGATCTGAACTAGATTTTCTGCATAGAGAATTATCTAATCGAACCTGGGCAGTGAATGGCTTGTTTCCAGCTGACTATCAGGACTATTATTTTTTAAATAGTTCAGCGAAAAATTTGATAGACAAATGGTTATGATGGCCTTAATTGCAGGAGGCTTTGAATACCTGAGCAGAGACATCTTAAACTTATAAAGGGAATTAATACATATCTATGACTATTATTAAGGAAGAGATAACAAGGTACTAATAGGATTGAACAGAGTCATTATGGATTTCTGAAAGGGAAATCATGTTTAGGAACTCTATGGAATTATTTAAGGTTGTTACAAATAGCATAGGCAAGGCAAACCAGTATTGGATGAAGAAGGCACACACATTAAGATTCAAGTGTGTGGTGCTTGATCATGTGTACTAGCATGGATTGAGAGTTGGCTAATAGCACAAAAAATGAGTATATTTTATGTTGAGAGGCTATGGTGTATGTGTGCAGACTACCCTGGTCGTATAGCTTTTTGAAAGAGAAAAATGAGGGTAAGGGTGTGGAGGGAGGGAGGAGCAGTGCCTGAATGTTAAAGTATATGTCAGAGTAAGGTGTTATGATCATTTCCTTAAACTAGGTAGTTATATAAAGCACGTGGTCTTCTGTTTTCAGCCATCTTTGCATTGTTTACTCTTTATTTAAACATTTTTAGCACCAGAATTGAAAATAACTACTGCAAAAATCCCTTAAATATAATATTTTGCTACAAAGAATAAAGTTTTGTTGAAGAGTTAGTTGCTAGGGCAATAAAACGCATTTTAGAATATAGAAAGTGATACGGCACCTAAACCACCATGTTTGGCATTGAGTTCCAGATTTGATTGACTGTGCAAAATAAAGCTTTCCTTCAAAATCAGTGGTTTGCCAGGTTGCGACATAACCTTCCAACTTTTACATTCTATGCCTCAATCAATGAAGGCAAGCATCACCCTCTTTCAGGGTACTTTGGAAGGTCACTCTGTTCATCAACATTTCATAGCAACCTGCCATTTACATCTGACCCCTATCTGGCCTCCCTAAATATATCACTTCACACTTGTTGGGATTAAATTCCACCCGCTGAAGTTTAGCTCAATTTTCCATCTAATCTTTATGATGCTGTGGCCTTAAACACCGTTTTTCACTATCCATAATACCACCACCAATTATGATTATTAAAGATTACTGTGAAGCCAGGGATTCTGTGATCAGATCATGATCTAATTGAGTTGCAGAACAGAAATTGAATAGGCTCTTCCTGTTCTTATGTTTCCTTGTACTGAAAAGCCAGATTTTTTTTAAGCGCCCCTTGAAAACTGGTTATATATTGGTCAGAGCATCAGATTGAGCAGTTGGTGTTTAAGACTATGATGTCTTTTGGGCTGTGAATCCATGGAATTTTTTACCTAGAGAGATGTGAATGTTCGGTCAGCATACATTAGGGGAGGGATTGATTTTTGGTGCTATTATGGAGATTTAATCAGAAAATTTAGTTGTGGTTCCAGACCGCAGAGTTTATCGAATGGCAGAGCGTGCAGCATATATTTTTTATAATCTTGCCCATAAATTTTACCATAAGTTTTAATATAAATTGGTAACTACAACCTACCATTCTGTTTACCGTAAATTATTTTGCATTCAATGAAATAAGAATTAGAGATGAGGTGCTGCTATCTAGTGGTCAGTTTATGTAATTTTAAAACTTTAAAAAGTAATTCTTATTCTAGACTAAGATATAAAAAAGGTCTGAAGTGTTGTGACCCGACCCTTTTTTCCCCCCTGACTCTTGGTCTGGAGAAGGGTCTCGACCTGAACGTCGCCCATTCCTTATCTCCAGAGATGCTGCCTGAGTTACTCCAGCATTTTGTGTCTGTTCTGACCTGAAATGTCACATATTCCTTTTCTCCAGAAATACTGCCTGACCCGCTGTTTCTCCAGCATTTTGTGTCTATCTTTGATGTAAACCTGCATTTGCAGTTCCTTCTTACACAAAAAGTCATTATAATTGGTTAGCATTGCTTTGTGATTTAACACCAAAAACATGGCTTAAACACCACAAAGTGTGCCACCTAAATGCACTTTAAAATAAATAAATAGAAGCAGATGTAGGCCACATGGTCCTTTGAGTTTGCGGCATTCTCTGTAGGATTGTGGTTCTTCATGGGTTTTTTTCATTGCAGTCTTGAATATGCTCAATGGTTGAGTTTCTGCTATGTTCTGTGGAGGAGAATTCTACAGCTATACAACCAAATGTCAAGAAATGTCTTCTTATCAGTGCTAATGCATGTCCCCTTACCCAAGGTCAGGAGACCCTAGGATCTGTCCTATCAATCCTCCTCAGAATGTTGTTTGCTTCAATATGATCATCTCTCATTCCATTGGTGTAGGTCTGCCTTGCTCTATCTCTCTTCATTGGACAAACAGCATCTTGTTTGGATAGTGAATTAAAAATCTTTCTAAAAACTCATCTAATTTCATCTTCTATTTTCTTTAACAGTCCAAGCATTTGTAGTAATTCTTGGTTGAATGTTGACTCCTAGATTCCTACTAATTGTCCTTACATTTTAGGTTGCTTGGAAGTTCACACAAGCTGATTCGAGTGAGTGACTCTTGCCCTCTGCCTGGACAAAATTTCTGTACTGCTCAATTATTCCTAAAGATTGAAATTATTTATTACAAGGAGATTTTTTTTTTGGCTCTTTGATGTTTACAGGGACCATTCATCCTCAGTTATCAAAAAACATGTCTATTGAACTGATGACTTCCTTTCAAAAATCTTAAAATTAATATTTGGTCCCTGTGGAATATTTTGTGGGTATTGTCCATAACACTGCCATGAGAGCCACGACTATATTGACTACATGGGCATAGTAGCATTTGCAGGATTCTGAAATGTATGTTTAAACATGAGAGGAAATAGGTTGCAGGGAAATGTGATTGAATAGGACTCTTGTGATTGCTATGCGAGCCAGCAGACCTAATGGGCCAAATGGCAGCCTTCTACATCAGAAGAAAAATAGACATATTCTAACAGTGTATGAATCAATTTTGTTCATTGAGAGTGAGGTGATGCTAGCTAATGTGTTCAGACAGTCACATCACTGACCGCACAGAATTTTACAATTATGGTAAAACTTGATGTCAATCTTGAGCTGTTTATTCACTATTCATTGTTTGCGGTATAAATATGTCGTAAGTGCTCTAGTGCTTTGAAACCAATCAATAAATTAAATGCTGTGCCATTTAGCTAAATTGCTGAATAGTGATTGCTATTACCATGCCTTTTAGCCATTTGTTTTTGCCTTTTTGATAGTTATTTCTTCATCAAGCATGTGCCACCATTAACAGAAGAACAGCTCAGTCGAAAACCAGCTCTGCCACTTAAAACCAGAAGTACACCTGAATTCTCTTTGGTTCTAGACTTGGTGAGAGAAACTATGCTTTAAAGTGTATGTATGAAATAATATGCTTTGAAATATTTACATATTATATGTATGTTGTGTTGCATATTCCATATATAAAGTAAAAATAACTGAAACAAGCTGATGCTTTCAGTTTGTAAGGGATAACAAACTATATTTTGTAAACCAGCTTCTGCAGTTCCTTATTTCTACTAACAAAATGTAGTATTGATCTTCAAATTAACTTTCATTTTATTTTTCTTCTTGCATATGAGATTAATGAATTTGTTTATGAAAAGTAAACATAGGGAAGGAATGGTTAGTTGATGCAAGTAGAACTATTTATTTTCAACTAACAGATTCCTGAAAAATAGTGATTTGTATTTTTTTTTCAATTTGCTTTGTATAAAATTATTACAGCTTGCTATTTGTTAAAATGTCAGTTCAATTTTTGCATTCCCTTACTGGTGTTTTGTGATACTTGGAAATCTTTTATCTTGGCAGGATGAGACCTTGGTGCACTGCAGTCTCAATGAACTGGATGATGCAGCACTTACTTTTCCTGTCCTTTTCCAGGACGTGATTTACCAGGTAAGACTACCTTGTCATGAATTTTGGGAAATACTGGACCACACTTCATTCTTTATGATCACATTTCGACTGCAAAACTGTCTGAAAATTCTTGTCAAGCATCTCGGGACAGATAATTCATTTCATTGGATGGACCTGAACATATCTTTCAAATGCTAAAGATGTAATCCCGATCTACTTTGTTGCAGCCCTTGCACTTTTTAAATCTGCACTTTCTCCGTAGCTGTAACACAATATTCTGTACTTGCTTTCTTTTCTCCTTTTGCACTACCTATTGCAATCATGTGTGATATGATTGTGCTCATCTAAGGTATGTTTGGCAGGGTAGCATGTGCAAAACAATGTTTTCCACTGTATCTCGTTACACATTACATTAATAAACCAATACCAGTACCATATATTGCCAGCCAGCCTTTGGGACGTGCTGTGAAGATTCTGAAGAGGTTTCACATAAATAATGATAACATAGATCCAAATAAGTCATTGTTTCAGGTAATATAGAGAGGTCTGAGAGGAGGGAAGAAAATGTCTATAAATGTTTCTTTTTTAAATTAAGCTGTTGGAAAAACTGAAATATAAACAAGGAATACGAGAAACTTAACAGGTCCGTTGTCAGCTCCCCTTTTTAACAAACAGCTGCTGTTGAGAGTCTAACTGCTTCTGTACACAAGGTTCTGTTTCCAGTAAATTATTTTCCAAAATTATTTTAAAGTAAAATAATTGAGTTAAATACCTCTTGCTTCATTCTCTTTCCCTTGCATCCCTCATCCTGCATCAAAATATTCTTGAGAACTTTCTAAAAATGATTTAATTGGTACCTATATTCCTCATGTTCCTTTGGAACTTGGCATGTATTTCCTTGTGATTTTATAAATTGCAGTGTCTTTTCCACACTTTGTGTCCCAGGTTTACGTACGGTTGAGACCTTACTTCCGTGAATTCCTGGAAAGAATGTCCCAAATTTACGAGGTGAGTTTGAACGTAGATTTGTACAGTTGTGAACAGCTGGATTTAATTTAATATCACCTCAAAACATTCTGACAACAGCTTTTCTTAATTTTCAAGCTTAGCTACAAATGTTGCACTATAAAACTGAGCAAAGTATTTCCAGCAGAATGTATGTTTTAATCATGCAAAGCAGACACATTAGAGCTCAATTCTTTCTCCTCCCATCTACATTTGGTTTGTTCAAAGTTGGTTATTGTTCGCTTTGAAGCAGCCATTTAAGATGTTGCATGTGCGGTAGATGTGATTTGATGTTTGCTTGGTATTATCCTGACCCAAGAAATACAATTGGAAGTTCTAGTTTTAAGAACAAAAGGTGCCTGTATTTTAAGGAACATGATAGAAATGCTCTGTGGGTGATGCACTAACTGCAGAAAAGGGTTTCAGAACCATGAAAGTCTCATCATAATTGGAAATATGAAGTGAGCTTTATCCCTGATATGAAGGGGCGCTTGGGTTGGAAGATAGGAACGGCAAACGGGGCGCTAATGCAAGGTGAAAGTTGGCAATGTGACAATTGAAAGAGGCTCCTGATGAGATGTAAATCAAAATAGCAGCAGCAAAATTTGAATTTGTTGAATCCAGTTGGTGGAAAGATCTGTATTAATCCTAAAGCGTATTTTGTGCATCATTGAAGCATTAGATACCAACTGCTTAGATTATGGAAAATTGTACATTAACGCTTGTTTAATCTTTCCCTAATTTATCTGCAGATTATTCTGTTCACTGCCTCCAAGAAAGTCTATGCAGATAAATTGCTGAATATTCTGGATCCTAAGAAGCAGCTAGTCAGGTAAGTTCCATGCAATGGTCATGCTCTAATTGAGGTTCTATGCAATGGTCATGCTCTAATTGAGAAAGAGTGAAAGCAATGTGAGCCAATATGTGTTCCTGCCCTTGACCTCTCGCAGTTACTTTATTCAAAGATGTGGACATCACTGATAAGGCCAGAATTCGTAGTCTATCCCAAAATGTCCCTTTTACTAATCCATTTCAAGAGGCAGTTGAGAATTGCTGCAGACACAAACAAGCAAATTAAAGAGAATGGATTTTTAAAGACAATCCTATCATTTCATTTATTTTTTATTTAATTAACTGAATTAGATTATCCTTTTGTAGGATTTGAATTTGTGTCTCTGCATCTTTAGTCCAGGTCTCTGGGTTGCCAGTGGAGTTACATGATCACTCTGCTGCATGACCGGGTCTCATTCTGTTGCCTGCCGGCTGGTATAGAGGATCATGTAGGATAAAATGTCCACTTCCACCTGTCCTTCCATTTGGAAAAAATAGTTGGCCCTGTTATGCTTCCCCCACCCCATTTTTAGATTTTAAAATTATATTGCATTTGAATGTACAGAAAGAAAGATTGTGTACATTTACTGCGTTTCACCACCCCAAACCGTGAGGAGCCTTTTAGCCCATTAATTATGTAACAACAGATTTGTGTAGAGCAAAATTGATACATTGGAATTTCAAAGTTTATTTCATCTGATAATATTTAAGGTGGTAGATGTTGCTTGAAGGGCTGGAAGAACGTCCTTTGAAAAATGTCAATGGATCTTTGAAATCCACAGGTAGAAAGTGTTTCAATTTAATGTCTCCATTGCAACACCCTGTGCATTCACCACTAAAAAAAAGTGCTCACAAAGGATCTTAATCCATAATCTTTCAAATGTGAGAATGCTGACACCAACGGCTATCATGAATTACAGTGTCTTTTCCACACTTTGTGTCCCAGGTTTATGTACGTCTAAGCCAGAGAATAAAATTGTAATATGATTCTAATGGAAAATTTCTTATGCAATCTTGCCTGTTTCAGTACTGTATTTTCTGATCCTGTGTGTGGTGCAATCTATTGGTACTATTTTATATATTATCACCTGGATTCTGTGATCATATACAATTTCTTGCACACAAAATATTTTGTGTTTTAAGAGCTGATGCTATATTACTAATATTGATTTTTTCTTAACATACATTTAAGTTTATGGTGTATTTGATTTTTTGTAATTGGCTTGTAACTGCCAATATACTTGCAACACTCCATACCTTGGACATTCAATTTTGTGTTCCTTTTTAAAATACCAGTTCATTCAAGATTTAAATTTTTTTTTAATTTAGATCTTTTAAATTAAAATGTTTCAAATCTAATCCAGCCTGCATTTTCATGCTAGTTTTGTTATTGTGCAATGTTTTTTTTCCATCTAGGCACAGGCTATTCCGCGAGCATTGTGTGTGTGTGCAGGGAAATTACATAAAAGATTTGAATATCCTCGGAAGGGATCTTTCAAAAACAATCATTATTGACAACTCTCCGCAAGCCTTTGCATACCAGGTTAGTTCAGGAATTATCCAATGGAGTACAAGGATAAGAGAAGAGCCAGAGAGTTTAGTATTGTGCTGTTTTTGGTTTTGCTTGATGGAAATTAAATCAAAATGCATTTGCTTGCAGCATAAATCAAATGATCGCCTCAATAGAATGGAAATAGAATGTAGTTGGGGTTATGTGCATAGTTTAAAGATTATGTTGGGCGGGACGGATTAATCCAAATGTTTGAATCAAAATCTCATCACGGGAGCTGATTTCAGTTAATCTGGAGTAAACAAATATAAGAAAGAATATTAGATTGTTATTAGATTATCATAAAATCCCATCTGATTCATTAATGTATCTTGGGGGAAAAAATTGTCTATCCTTGCTCTGCTTGTATTATATGTGATTTCAGATCAATGTAATTGACTGAACAATACCGGGCTGGCTGATTAGGTGAAGGAATGATAAAGGAAACAGGCCATCGTAGATGTTTGTTAGCTGAAACCAAAAGCTAGTGCGACTTGGTGTGGGAGGGATAGAGAGAGGGGGAATGCCGGGGCTACTTGAAGTTATATACAAGTTATATACAAGGAATCTATTAGGCTGCTGTGAACCTATTTGCATGCAGTATCTCTAATTAGAAATAAAAGCACTTTCCTTAACCTACAGAAGATATGTAAAAATGGAGGAAGAAAGACTGGAGTAAAGAGAATACCCCCAAATATTTCTTATCTTGAATACAATAGAAAAAGGAAAATAGCCATTTACATGCTGAAGATGACTTTGACTGCCACCAAAATGTATTATTTTAAGTGTTAGTTTATGGATAATAATAATTGTTTCATGTTTATTTGCATTTTCCCAAATTAGTTTTGGGGCATCATTTTGCTTGCTTAATTCAGTTTTTTTAGTTTAGTTTAGAGATACAAATTATGTAGCCATATTTCCAATTAACATTCATGGGCCAGTTATTGTGTTTATTGAAAAATAAAATAAAACACCACTCAACTGTGCTTATGAAATTATCACCTTTAAGTCATCAGTGTTGTAAAATATCTATTCCAGGTCTAACCTAACCCCCAATGGGAAGAACATTTAAAGGATGAACTTATAAAGGTGTTCAGAGTTATGGAGTTATAAGATAAACATAGCAAATATATTTCAACTTGCAGGCAGGACCAGTAATAGTGGCCAGATCTGAGTTATTCATAAATTCAAAGGGGAATTGAAATGTATTTATTCAAAGAATAAATAACATGCAGCTCATTTCCACAGGGAATAGTTGAGGTGAATAACGGAGATGCATTTCAGTGGAAGCTGTATAAACACGTTGTGGGGAAAAGAATAAGGGGATATGGTATAAAATCATAAAATATTGACATTTCTCAGCAGGTCTGTAAAGAAAGAGATAGGGTTTACATCTCAGGTAGACAGTCTTTCAAAGGCCCCAAGGAAAGCTAAATGAAACGTGTTTTGACTTACAGAGAGGGAGTAGGGGCTACAGAGTTACAGATTAGCGACCAAGACACCAGTCTGCCCTGGGACTGGATCTAATGTAGATCCCTTGGTTAAGATCACACGTTCAAACATCTTTGGCCCAGCACTTTTTTCTCAGACTTTCTTGTCACAATGATGCTCCTCACTTCCAGTGGAGCTAAGCAACCTACATTTCATCCACTCTAGAAACAAGCTCACCAAAATCGAGTTCTCAAGCTTCAGTACCCAGATGAAGTGCGACGCAAAGGTCGACACAAAACTCCAAAAAACATGGACTGTTTCCCATATCTCCGCAGCCACCGTGCATTGATGAAGAAATTTACCATTGTCTTCAGTGCACCAGCACAGCTTTTAGTAATTTGTGGCCAAAGATCAAGACCTCACATTTGGCTCAATACTTATGGTCCACTGGGCAGCAGTGAAACCTGCCCATCTGTACTCTGCTGAGACCAGGATGGGTGAATGGTGGTGAACATCTTTTGGAAGAAGGGGCTTTCAAGAATATATCCCATCTTCAACGATGACAGGGCACAGCATGTGATTGCCAAAGAGGAACCAGAAACTTTTGTAAACATGTTCATCGAGAAGTGCCATTTTACTTTACTCCTGAGGTGCGCAGCTACTTCAGCTACTTGTCCAGCTACTTCAGTTCGTTCCATGTGATATCAAAGATCAGCTGAGAATACTAGATACAGAAAAGCCTACTGGACCAGACAACATACCAGCTAGAGCACTGAATAGCTTTACTACAGAACTATCTGAAACTGTAAACAGTTGTTCCAAAACAGTTACAATACGAATCTACCCGGAAATTTGTCCAGGCAGGTCTTTCGACAAAAAGAAAGACAATTCCAATCTTACTCACTACTGCCAACCTCTGTCATCAGCACGTCGATGATACCATGGGCAACATTGCCAACTCACCAATAACCTGCTTAGAGATACCCATTAAATGGTCACAGGATCATTCAGTTCCAGATCTCTTCGCAAACATGGTGCAAAGAGCTGAAATACAGATCTTGTGTGAGAGAAAATGCCCTTAAAATCAAGCACTGTCCAAGAGTTGCATGAAGATGCACTGATAAAGCAGAAGTGAATGGGCATCAAAGGAAAAACACTTCAATGGCTTGTGTTATATCTTGCACAAAGGAAGATTGTTGTGGTTATTGGTGGAAAATCGGCCCAATCCCAGGATTTCACTGCAGGAGCTTCTCGGGACAATGTCCTGGGCTCAAACACCTTCTGCTGCTTCATCAATGACCTTCCTTCCATCCTATGGTCAGATGTTGGGCTGCTCATTCATGGTCTATCTTCAATTCTATTCACAATTCTACAGCCAATGAAGCATTTCTTGCAGCAAGACTGAGATGACATTTGGGCATGGGCTCATGGGCAAGTAATAAATGTGCCAGTCAATGTCCATCACCAGCAATAGAGAATCTTACCACTTCAGAGGCATTACCATTGCTGAGTTCCCTCCATTGTTATCCCAGAGATTACCATTGAGCAAATCTCTGTGGGATCAACCACATAAACACTATGGCCACAAGGGAAGGTCAGATGCTGAGTATCCTGCAAGTGTATCACCTTCTACCAACCTATCCAACATGGCACCTGTTCATAAGTGGTGACTCTCAAGTTTAAGCTCCTCTTGCTTCTTACATTTGACCCATCAGCCACAGAACTGCAGTGAAAACAAGTCATCCTTGATCCTGATGGACTATCAATGGAAAAGAACAAGAAGAAAATCAAGTGGTGGTGGTATTGCTTGAGAGAGTGTTGGAAGCCTGTACTTTACAGCTGATCTGTCTGGAAGGTCTGTAAATAGAAGACAAATGAAAACAGAAGAATACAAAACATTGGATCTGTAAGGTACAAACCTTTGCAAATGCTGAAAATTTGAAACAAAGCCGAGCATGCTGCAACTACTCAGCAAGTCGGGCAATGTCTATGGAGTGAGAAAATGGCAATTAACGTATATTGATGGCCTTTCATAAAATCTATTCAGAGGGAAATATATTCCTCTGAATGGATATGTAGAAAAATGTAAAAACAGCAGGGGTATCTGCATGGCTAATCTTTTTTTAACTTCCTCAACTTTGACTAGTATTTCCTTAGCGCAAGAATGTGAGAGGGATATCCAAGAAGGTTTCCGGAAACAGTATTTGGATCATTCAACTAGACGAGGGATCATATTGGACCTTATATTGGGAAATGATCCTGATCAAGTGACTGGTGTGGGATAATAATGAGGAATCATCTGGAATCTGAGGGAAAGCACTAAATTGAGACAGGGTAAATTATAACATTATAAAACAGGAGCTTGGGAGAGTAAATTGGGAGCAGCAGTTATTGGGTAAATTCACACCTGACATGTGGGAGTTGTTTAATGGGCAGCTTATCAGAGACCAACATTTTTCATTAAGGAGGAGGGACAAAGATGGCAAGGTAATGGAACCTTTGTTGTTGAGAGGGGTTGTAAATTTGGTCCAAACAAAAGAAGCATCTAAGTTTTAAGAAATCAGGCAGAGCCATTGAGGATTACAAAGAAAACAGGAAAGAACTCAAGCAGGGAATATTAAACAGAATCCCAAGTAATTTTATGCCTTGGGATTCTTGTTATTTATATAAGGGTGTCAAAGGTTATGGGGAGAAGACATGAGAATGGGGTTGAGAGGGAAAGATAGATCGGCCGTGATTGAAGGGCGGAGCAAACTCAATAGGCCGAATGGCCGAATTCCGCTCCTAGGATTTATGAATTTATGAGAATTGCAGAAAATATATCAGTTGTAATTGAACGCTTTGTCACCTATGACACAGAGGAAGGAACAGTTAGGGAAAAGGGATGATCCTTGCAGAGTACATATATGGAAGATGTTGCATTCCGAATAGATATGGATCTTGAGAAATTGGGAGAATTGAACTGAGTCCTTAAGAGAAGCAGAATGTGAGGAGATTTAGCGAAGATATTAGGAGTCTGAGCATGCAATTGATATTGAGTGCTCTGAGAACCCATTTTCTGAGATGACGATAGAAAAATCAGGAACTAGAACAAAAAAGTCATGTATGTGGATCATCTGAAAATGATAAGGTGAAAATTGCAACAAAGATGATGAAACTGGTGTTCTGATTGAGAGCCTAAAGCTACCTGTACAGTCATCAGTGTGCTAGAGAAAGCGAGAGAGAGAGAGATTGAAAAGGGATAAATTAAGGACTGGTCCACAAATCCCACAAAAAGAGACAGATATAGCTCAAACCCATGCAGGTTCTCAGAAGTAAGTGGTGTTAAAGGAGAAGTTGTTCAATGTCAGAACAAGTTCAGCCACTTTGGGCCTCACTGTGTTTGTAGAAAAAGCAAAGGAAGTGGGATAGAGAAAATTGATATCTGGTGAAAATAATCCATTGGAGACTTGAAAACTGAAAAGCCAAAGTAGATGGTATCTGAGGTGATATTGAAATAAATCAAAAAATACTAATAAGGAGAAATAAGGAGAAAGAATTGAAAGGAATAAGTAAAAGGAATAAGTTCTAAATAACTGAAAGGAATAAGTTCTGTAAGACTAAACAGGCGACTAAATCAATGAGTCTACCAGGATCATCCTGCTTGTTGATCTTGAAGAAGAAAGAATTGGGCTATGCGTGGTTGGGACTATGATGTTGAAGACTGTACAGGGAAGAAAGATCTCCAGAAGAAATTAGGTCTGTGATTGGGGAAACAGTAACAATGGGGGATGTTCTCAAGGGTTTAGATAAAGTGAATTATGAGGAAGCTTGGTGGAATATAACATTGACTTGACATGTTGTCAAGCTGGAAAGGGTACAGAGAAGATTTACAAGGATGTTGCCAGGACTAGAGGGTCTGAGCTATAAGCAGAGGTTGAGTAGGCTGAGACTCTATTCCTTGGAGTAAGAAGATGAGGGGTGATCTTATAGAGGTGTATAAGATCATGAGAGGAATAGATCAGGTAGATGCACAGTGTCTCTTGCCCAGACTAGGTGAATTGAGGATCAGAGGACATAGGTTTAAGATGAAGGGGAAGAGATTTAATGGGAATCTGAGGGTAACTTTTTCACACCAAGGGTGGTGGGTATATGGAACAAGCTGCCAGAGGAAGTAGTTGAGGCTGGGATTAGCCAAGCATTTAAGAAGCAGTTAGACAGGTACATGGATAGGACAGGTTTGGAGGGATATGGACCAAATGCTGACAGGTGGGGCTCGTGTAGCTGGGACATGGTGGCCGGTGTGTGCAAGTTGGGCTGAAGGGCCTGTTTCCTCGTTGTGTCACTCTATGACTCTAATGACCATTTTGGCCAAAGGCCTAATTTTTTCCCGATATTTTGTGTGATCAGTATCTGCGAGAAAAGGAAACTGGGCCATTTGTATTTGCTCTTAGTGTTACGTCGGGTGGTCTTCCTAATTTAGGAAAGATGTTACATGGAGGAAAATTGAATAGAGTATCCTTAAACTAATGTCACTTCAGTATTTACTGGATTTTGGTATTTAATGTTGTGATTGTTTATATGGGCATGGGTATACTCCCTGACTTCCCCAATTTGAAGTTTACTTGGTGAGAACATAGGAAAGTGTGATACAGCAGCTTTTGCTGTAGCTTTGTTTATGCCATTGTAAAATATACCTTCAATCCTTTTCTATCAGCTATCCAATGGAATTCCAATTGAAAGCTGGTTCATGGATAAGAATGACATGGAGCTTTTGAAACTGATTCCGTTTCTAGAGAAACTAGTAGAGCTGGTAAGTTATAATGGCTTTTATTAAATAGTGTATTAAAGAGTAGTTCCTCCAGGTTCTTGTGGGAAGGTTCCCCATTTATTGCCTGATTTTTCTAACTAACTGATCTAAGATGGCTGGTAATTGAGCACTTATAATGAATGACAAGGATATTTCCATAATCACCATTCATAATTTATATCTGGTCACCCCTGGGAGAAATTGCATGTTGGGATATCTGAGGGCAGCTCTGGAATTAATGTAGCTTTCAGGCAGGCAAATAATATATCTGTAGTTTTATAAGGATGTAACAAGGCGAATTGGTAAGGGAGAGCCATTGGATGTGGTGTATCTGGACTTTCAAAAAGCCTTTGACAAGGTCCCACACAAGAGCTGAGCGTGCAAAATTAGAGCACATGGTATGGGGGGGGGGGGGGGGGGTAGGGGTACTGACATAGATAGAGAACTGGTTGGCAGACAGGAAGCAAAGAATAGGAATTAACTGGTCCTTTTCAGAATAGCAGGCAGTGACTAGTGGGATACCGCAAGGCTCAATGCTGGGACCTCAGCAATTTACTATATATATATATATAGGAATTTAAATGTAGCATCTCCAAGTTTGCTGACGTCACAAAGCTAGGTGGCAGTGTGAGCTGCGAGGAGGATGATACGAGGCTACAGGGTGAGGGATAGGTTGGGTGAGTGGGCAGATGCAGTATAATGTGGATAAATGTGAGGTTATCCACTTTGGTGGCAAGAACAGGAAGGCAGATTATTATCCTGAATGGTGTCAGATTAGGACAGATTAAGACCTGCGTGTGCTTGTACATCAGTCACTGAAAGTAAGCATGCAGGTACAGCAGGCAGTGAAGAAAGCTAATGGTATGTTGGCCTTCATTGCAAGATGATTTGAGTGTAGGAGCAAGGAGGTCCTACCCCAGTTGTACAAGGCCCTGGTGAGACCGCACCTGGAGTATTGTGTGCAATTTTGGTCTCATAATTTGAGGAAGGACATATTTGCCATTGAGGGAGTGCATTCCCGGGTTGGTGGGACATATGATGAAAGAATGGGTCGACTGGGCTTGAATTCACTGGATGAGAGGGGATCTTATAGAAACATATAAAATTCTTAAAGGATTGGACAGTCTAGATGCAGGAACAATGTTCCCGATGTTGGGGGAGTCCAGAACCAGGGGTCACAGTTTAAGAATAAGGGGTAGGCCATTTAGGACTGAGATGAGGAAAAACCTTTTCACCCAGAGAGTTGTGAATCTGTGGAATTCTCTGCCACAGAAGGCAGTGGAGGCAAATTCGCTGGATGTTTGCAAGTGAGAGTTAGGTTTAGCTCTTAGGGTTAAAGGAATCAAGGGATATGGGGGAAAAGCAGGAACGGGGTACTGATTTTGGATGATCAGCCATGATCATATTGAATTACTGTGCTGGCTCAAAGGGCCGAATGGCCTACTCGTGCACCAAGTTTCTATGCTTCTATATAAAATAGAGAAAAAGAATTACTATTAAATGTATTTAAGTCCAGGCATTTGGCAAGTCTTATATATAGAAATAAGATGTTAAATTTACTTATTATACCAGATGTGCTTATTTGAACATCACAGAGTCATTCCCTCAGCTGCACAGTTTGATCAATGGATAGCGCTTCTATAGATATTCATATCTGTGCTTAAAACAGCTTGAACGCACTTTGAAGAAAATTGCACAAACTGCTTCCCGACACACACTGTGGTAACACCACTGGAGATTTCACTGGGTGCTAATGAACCATCAGAACCAAATTTAAATTGAGCTCACTTTTCTAATATACTTCTCTCTCAGAATGAAGATGTTCGACCCCACATCAGAGAGAAATTTCGTTTGCATGATTTGCTCCCTCCGGATTAAGAACATGTGGCCAACACCATCTCTGAAGGGGGCGGAGAAATCAAAAGCAGGACCCTTTGGACTACAAGACATTGCCATTACTGTTGAAATTTGCATTTTTGTACCTCGTCTTGCTTTTCTTGTCTTGGACACCCACAATTAACCAAGGGGTTGCAGGGAGTGAACTCGGTCTCAAAGATTTAAGATGGTTTGGAACAGGAAAGGATATTGCAGGGTTTAAAAACAAAACAAAATAAGAAACGGTATATGCAGTTAAAAAATCTGAACGTGCAGATCCCGATAGCACATGTACAGCACGCAATAGATATTCTGTTGTCCTGTTTAATGTGCTTCTAAAGACAGTTTGCTGGTAACAAGTGTGAAATGCTGTGGTCTGTTGCAATACATGTTGATGAGACTTTGACTGTATCAGCTATCAATAGTTGGCACTTTCCTTTGTGACACAAAACTAACACCGTTAGTACTTCTGTTAAATGTATTTCTGTTTTTGCCACCAGCATTTTGCTTAACTTGTATTATCACAGGTTTACATAGGAGGAGAATGCTGACTCTATATTTCCTCTGGGTGGTGCTTTTTAAAGTGATCTTTACCCACTTTTTAAAGTGCAGGTCTCATTTCAACAGGAATGGCCAGTATATTATAAAAGATACAAAAAAATTATGGTTCAGGTTTTAGGCTTTTATGTTTTCCTAGTATATGAAATAATATCCAATTATAAAAGCATTCCTTTTAACTATAATGTAATGTAGAATGCCTCCCGCCTCCATGACCACCTCCAATTCCCAAACAAGAAAGAATCATATCTAATTTGAATCACCACCTTCCTGCTTTGACAGGCTGTGAAGTAATGTATATTTGTTAAAATAAAATGATAAATCTATAGGTTAGTCAAAATAAATCATTTTCGTAACATACGTTTATTTATATTAATTAAAGAACAGAAATTTTCACCCACAGTAGCTGTGATCTGTTAAGAGAAAGGGTGAGCGTACAAAGGGAGAGACATGATACAGATATTCTAACTTTACAAACTTAATTTTAAATTCATAAATTGTACAGTCTTCACCTGGACGAGGCAGAGGGAAGAATGGGAAATGGGCTGGAAAGAAGTAGGGGGGAAATTATTGCAGGTGATCAAATCTAACAGGTGCAGGACTCAATGTCTAATCAGCTTTTTATATCCACTGTCACAATACTTCACCTGCCATCATTTGGATAAATGTGGTGGAAGCATGATCAGTGGTGGCAGGAAGATGGCAGTGTGAGCCAAACAGAGACTGTTCTGACTGCTCTCTCCCCTTTCTCTCCCTCTTGTTGCCATTCTTCCCAAAAGTAAATCAGATTGTTATTCCCGTTTTTAAAAAAAATTGTCTCCTCTCTCCCAATCCTACCCCTGGCTTACTTTTTCCACGGTATTGTTTACTCGAAGGAGCATTGCATGAATTGCCTCTAGACTGCATTAATAAGCCACAGGCATCGCCATGGACTCATTTTCTAAGGAAACTGGAAAAAAGCAGCACTTTTTATTACGGAGAGGAGCTAGGTGCATTTCCTTAGAACTGTAGAAGATTGTTCAGGACGAGGTGTGTGGTAGCAAAGGTGAGCAGCACATGAATGAGGATGGCAGTTAAATTTTTTTATGTATATTACCAATTTACTTGTACAAAACTTTCTTGTACAAAACTACATGCAGCTTCATTTAAAAAAAATCCTTAAAGTAAGGAGAAATCTTTTTAAAGAAAGCGGTTTAATTTTTGTATTTTTGATTTTATGAAAGGCATGAGTTATGTCTACTTTTTCAGTGTATTAATGAAGATTTTAACTTTTCATCAGGTTGAGCGTTTTTCTTACTATTATCTATTGTGTATGTAGTTAGCACATTGTGACACTGAAATGTTAAAATCTAGCATGTAGAAATAAGCCTGTTTTTTGTGGGGAGGAAGAAAAACCCTTTTATCCATTAAATATTTTAATCATGGCAGGTTTTTCTGCAGAAAATAATTTGAAAAGCGTTTGCATTTCAGAGAAATACTGATTTTGTATTTAAAGAAAGGTATTTTGCTTGCAGGAATCTATTTACTACAGATTCACTTTAATGATAACCTTTGAGATGTATTTAAATACCGTAGGGCATCTGGGCATCTTTCTTTATGCTGTTTGTCATTTTGTCTTTATTGAAATAAAAAATGTACAGTACATTACTTTTACAAATGTTACAAACATTTTGAAATGTTGCAAATTCTGCGTCAAGTAATCCAAACCTAATCCCTCTACTTAGGCCCTCTCGTCATCAGCCTGTATCTTCCTCTGTCAAAATAATTTGATTTTCTTTCAAAAGATTAATGATCACCGCCTCAGCTTTTCTGTAACAAAAAAAAATGCTCCAACTGTGTTTTGCACTTGATGCCTTAATTTACCAAAAGCAGTAAGATTATAATGATATTTATATTTGGGTTAAAGCAAGGAGTCAACACAAGATAAAAACCTTATTTTCATCAGGAGAGAACAGTGAATGTGCCTCCTGTACATTCTTCTCACTTTTTTTTAAAGAGGTTCTGTTTTCAGTAGAAGCAATTCTCAAAAATATAGATAATATTGTTATATGGGCAACTTCTTCAATTCTCTCTCAATCTTTACATGCCCGAGAATTCAGAAGGCTGGGGTTATTTGAACAAAGTTTTTTAGGATGTTAAGGGTAACTGGTAGGAAACTAGGACTTGTGAGACGTCTAAAAAAATAGGTCCAGGCCTCTCAAGGTTGAAGTTAGGAAATATTTCTATACATTTTAAAATGGCAGTTGCTTTTCTTCATTTATTAATTCATAAATTGAGGCTAAGAATTCTGTTCACCAAAGGTAATAGAGCACAGTGTCCAAATGTGGGTTTATGGGGTTTTGTCACTGATTGTCCATGATCTCATCAAACAGGAACAAAAACTCGAGGTACTTACTGGCAGCTACTTGTTCTAGTGGATCTGTGTTCCAGTTGTAGTGCCAACTGTATTTAGTTTGCAGCTAAATCAGATAGCACATCTCATAGTGTGATCTTGTTCACTGTCAATTTAGCTGATCAGGGCTGGTGGTGGTAGAAGTCATTGCAATGCTTCAATTTTGCCCTCCCTCATCAGTTGATGAAATGGTCAAAGTAGAGTCATAGAGAGAAACAATATGGAAATATCACCCCACCATCTATGGTGCCCTTCAACCATCCATTTACACTGACCCTACATTCATCCCATTTTTATTCTCCCCACATTCTTATCAGTTCCCATCATATTCTACTTACTCACTGTGGAAAATTTACAGTGGTCAACTAACCTACCAACTTGCAAGTCCTTAGGATGTGAGAGGAAACTAGAACACCCAGAAAAACGTACACAGCACAGGGAGAACATAAATTCCACACAGGCAGCACCCGAGGTCAGGATGAAACCGCGGCTATTCTGCTGCCAGCAGTGTCACAGTGCACTCCGTCTCTACTCCCCACCAGCCACCAACTTCAACTAGAATTGGATGCATCTGGATTTTTTTGAGGGCTGTGATTAATTCCACTACTGTCAGTGTTCAACCATTTGATGCTCTGCTCTGCTTAATGACCACCTGGCAGAGGTATCAGGTCTTCTCTGTGTTCATGCAAGTGTTTGGATTGTACTTGGATCCTGCTGAAATCAGACTTCAACTTGCTGGTTTACATATTGTCATGAAATGAATCATGTAGGCTGCACATGAAAGCACCCTGTCTATCATTTTCACACTGGATCTTCTCCTGTCTCTGAATATTGATCCTCTGCCATCATATTACCTGACATGGTAATCATACAAGCCAGGTGGAGTCCCTGGACATTGAAAAAATGTTCTGTTTGAATTACAGAGAATGTGCAGTTTTGAAACTGGCTCTGCTGGCAAACTCATGCTAATATTCTCCCAACCCACTTCATCAGAGCCTATCAATGTTCCTTTCTACTCGGTTCCCCCTTAAACTGCCATTACCGCAACCACTCCCTGGGGGATTGGTTTCCACATTCCCACCACTGTCTCGGCAAATAAGTATGACGTGAATTCATTTGTTAGTTTATATTTCTGGGAGCTTGATTTTTGTGTGGAAACGTCTGAATACGTTTTTTTGAAGCATTTTGTGACCATCCTTCAGCCTTCGTTTCCATGAGAAAATTACCCCAAGCTGTTCAGCATTTTGTGATTGTTATAACATTAGCAGAATGAGTTCTTGACCTTGGGCTGCGGCCTGTCACCACAGCTTCACAGACGCTCTTCAAAAGGATTGGTAGGTGCCTTCCCCTCCTGCCCCCCACCCCCCCCCTCTCCCCCTCCAAACAGTTAAGAAACCTGCATGCTGTAAATGAACCGGGGTGAACATTCGGCAGAAAATCTCAGCTCACATATTTGTTAGGGGATAGGAGGAGGCCATTCTACCCTCAGGTCCATGCTGCACAGAGCCATTCACCTTTTCTTATCCTGCAGGCCTGCAAACAGCGTTATATCATGAGCTTCCACTTCCCTCTCAAAAACCTGTTTTTAACAATCAATACAAGCAGTAAGTTCCAACCCAGAAGCTCACTTGATCTTTTAAAAAGATACTTCCCGAGCATTTTCCCAGTAATCCTTACCTTCTAATGGGAACAGCTTCTCGTTATTTATACTGTTTGGAACCATCATTATCTCAAGTCTCCTCTCAATGTTCTCTATTCAAAGCTCTCCCAATATTTGATTAGGAGAAGGTGCCCATAGAGATGAGGAATTGTTTCATCAGCATAGAGGAGATCAGGGTCTAGGTGGTGGATGGAAGTGAGAAGGTATGCGGGTATCTCAATTTGAAAAATTGATAGTGAAGATTATGTACACTAATAAATGACCTGATGTAATAACATCTGGTGTCTCTGTCATGTCAAAGAGCAGGACTGCCAGGATAGCTGGCAATGGAGATAGCCTGCAGGCTTACATGTACTTAGGCAAGATAATGTGAGGATTGAAACGCATGAAGGGTCAACACCTTTATATTAATATAGGTCTAAAGTAAACTTGAAAGTGAAGCCCATTGTTTAGATTGCACTGCCTTTATTTGACACTCCGGAACTTGTGAAAGGATTGTTTCTCTACCTTTTGTATATTGGTTAATTCTAATGCCACTGTCTCCATTTTGGAATCTTAACATTTTCTGCATTTCTCCAAAGTCATATCTGACCAAGTTTATATTCCTTTAACTTTCCGCACCTGTAAAATTGGCTATAAATGTTAGACTGCTACAGTCTGAAATTAGCATCATTGACTTTGTGCTAGTTTATTTTTGGTAGTAACATGGGAAAATGTGAATATAAAATCTGGAATAAGAAAAGATCAATCAACTCTATTGATGTGGACTGCAACTTGTACCAATCAAGGTTGAATGACCATAGGCAAACCTCATAGCTTTCTGAACAATTATCTCACATTGGAGTAATCAAACAATGCTCATGATGAGCAATGTTTGCTTTTGTTACTATTGAAAAGTATATACAATCAATAAATTTTTTAATGAAATGTTTTTGCTTCTTGCATTGTGTTTTTCATTTTATTTTGATTGTTACCTATCTTTAAGGCTTCACTCCCTCGAGATTTAAAGCACTTCGTTTCAATGGGTAACACAACTATGAACCGTTATGTTGTGTGTTCAGGTATCAAGAAATAAATGTTGGGGCTCTGACAAAGTCTGCTGTCTCGAAAGGATGTTAAAGGTTTCAATGCACTATATTGAAGAAGAAGAACAAGAGGGGTTTCATCCAACCTGCTGGCAGTAGTCAGAATTGTTAAACGAGTCATTCTCATTCTACACTGAAAGCAGTTTCTGCACAAATTGGCTCCTGTATTTTCTAAATTAACTCTTTTTGACTGCCTTAAAAGTATTTGATTGGCTGTAAATTGATTTGAGGTGTCCTGAGGGTGTTGATGATACAAGAGACACGCACATCTTTTAGTTTAATTCCAATGAAGATGGAATTCAGGAAACTTGATTGAGCCATACAAAGCTATGTACTTGGGTAATAAAGTAATTTCAATGTGCTGTTGGGATTCTGGTGGTTGTATGTTTTTGGTTACCTATTTCCTTTCATAGGCCTATCTAGTGGAATAAAATGAACCATTATCAGCCTTGGGATTGAAGATAACTCTCCTTACAATGGATTGTGAGGTGACTGATGAGCCTATGTGAGACCCATCAACAGTTGCATCCCAAGGATACTGGGTAGGTACAGGTAATTTAGGATTGAAAATGGGGATTATTTCCATCCCAAGAAAGAAGAATCCGAAATTCTGTACCACAAGGGATGCCCAATCACTAATTGTATTAATCTGTCAATTAACAGAAAAGGTTATTGAGGTCAAAAATGGCCAAGTACAGTGGTTGATGCTCCTCCTTGATTTATCTTGCAGTTGCACAGAGACAATTATGCCTGTTGTGTCTTCAAACAGGCGTCAGTTAATGTAACCTTCTCACTACTCCATAAACCCAGGAGTTGGCTATGTGGAGGTTGCACATTCTCCCTGTTACTCAATGGGTTTTCTTCAACTTCTTTGCTTACTTCCTGCATCCCAAAGACATGCTGATTGTTAATTAGTTACGGTAAATTACATCTTAATGTACATTTTTTTTTTTTTAATTAAGGGGAATTAATAGAATGTGGAAAGAATAAGTAGGGTTACAGGGAGGTAAGAAGAAGGAAAATGGGACAAATAGAATTGCCGTCTGTCAGCAGGCATGGATCCAATGGGCTGAATGGATCCATGAATGTGCTGGATAATGCACACCCCATAGCAAATACTCTGATGTAATGTTTATTTGTTCCCACACAAACGTAGTGTCGGCAATGGCTCTCAATCTGTAGGACTCTTGCCCATGAGTGGGTGGTGTATAGAATCAAATCGAACTCCATAAATTCTCAAATTATAGAGAGCCATCTCCCAGTAACAATCCTTTCATGCTGCCGATAGACCTTGAGCACAAGTTGTGAATCATCGGCTCGTTTCAATTGGACACAGTTCTCGGACAGTTTAGTCTTTACCCCTTTGAGTCAGTCCTTTCCATCACATCACGATCTCCTGTGCAGGTCGGGAGAATTTAATAGGTGTAAATGTATTTGTTTGTTTTCTATTGGCACAAAATTGTTGGAACATTTTAATTACCAGTGACTTAACTATCCTCCCAACTCATCGAATTACATGTCAAATGTGACAAATCACTGTTTAATATTTCACGTAGTTTCTTTTCTGTCACCTGATAACCTGGGGTTTATAAAGCTTAAATGGCATGAAGAGACACTCAACTTCAAAATCATTTTTACATAATGTTAAAATTGTAATAGATATACAGCATGGAAACAGGGCCTTCGACCCACCTAGTCCACCCAGCCTTCCGTCACCCGTCAACACTAGTACAATGTTATCCCACTGCCTACACATTAGGGGCAATTTTACAGAGGCCAATTAATCTACAAACCCATGTCCTCCCGAGATGCTGCCTGACCTGCTGAATTACGCCAGAACTTTGTGTCTCTTTTTCCATCTATATTTTTGTCCAAGTCATTTCTCTATCACAAACCACTGATGTTTCAACATTGATCCTTGCGAAACACCACTGGACCTCTGGCCAGAATAACACTCTTCCACCACTTCTCTCTGATATGGGTAGGCCGGTTCTGAATCCATACCATTAAGTCACTGTGGATCCCATGCATCTTCTGCATCAGCGTACCATGAGGGACTTTATCAAATGCCTTACCAAAGTTCATGCAAATAACATCCATTGCCCTACCCTCATCAATCACCTTTGTCACCTGTAGGACATGGCCCTTTTCATTCACATTATCTTTAGATTACTGAGCTCCCACTCACAGAAGTAGTTTACCAGCAAAGTTTATATACTTATTCTCACAACTTCATTATTTAAGCCTTGGTAGAGTGAGGGACGAGATATGGACGGGAAATGTAAAGTTTAATACACTGACAATGACAATTAAAATTGAATCTGAATAAGACTGAACCAAGGTCGGACGTAATGGTGGCGAGACAGCGAATACTAGAATCAAAGACAGATTGATGCAAAGGAATACAGCATGAAAGATAGTGTAGCAGAGATAAGGCTGAAAGAGTGAAATAAAAGCTGCTTGTTTCTGTGAATCGGAGAGCAATTAGAGAACGGACAGGTGGTGTCATCTCTGAATGTTCCAGCTGATGTTTGCAAATAAAGGCTTTCGTTCTTGAAGAATTCTCCGTGTCTGTGTCATCTTATCCAACTTTAAGTCTCTAAACCACGACACTATCTGCTCAAAGTTCAAACAATTGTCCCAAAACGCATTAGCCGGCGGTTCATTCTACAGCAAGACAATGATTCCAAACTTACTACTAAAGCAACAAAGGAGTTTTTCAAAGCTAAAAAATGATCAATTCTTGAGTGGCCAAGTCAATCACCCGATCTGAACCCAATTGAGCATGCCTTTTATATGCTGAAGAGAAAACTGAAGGGGACTAGCCCCCAAAACAAGCATAAGCTAAATATGGCTGCAATACAGCCTGGCAGAGCATCACCAGAGAAGACACACAGCAACTGGTGATGTCCATGAATCACAGACTTCAAGCAGTCATTGCATGCAAAGGATATGCAACAAAATACTAAACATGACTACTCTCATTTACATTACACTGCTGTGCCCCAAACATTATTACATTGTATAAACATTGCTGTAATTTCTACATGGTGAAACCAAAATGTATAAAACTGGCCTTTATTAAAATCTGACAATGTGCATTTTAATATGTGATTTTTTTTTTTCTATTACAAATCTCAAATTGTGGAGTACAGAGGCAAATAAATATATAATGGGTCTGTCCCAAACATTACGGAGGGCACTGTGAGTAGTTGTGCACGCTGACACATGTTCTCCTCAAAATAAGGAAATCAAGAAAGCTTGCAGTACATCTGTATAGTCACTGAAATTTCCTATAAAACCTATCTTTTGTCTATTTCAAAAACAAATGACAAATCCTTCCCACACCCAGCTTTGTTTTCACTTATCTCTTCCAGTTTACCCTTAGCAATGCCAGTTAGTCACGCTGATGATAGAATTGCAGTCATTCATGCTAATATGTGCTCATTCACACACATTGAATGACATTTAAATAATTGCAACTAGAAGGTGAGATAATTAAGAAGAATAGCGCAAGACAGTGCGTGTTGGGATAGTGTGTTAATCATCCTTCAAAATGTCACAAGCTAATTATTGCACGCTTCGCAGTACTTTCCATTTAGACTGAACTACATCTAACATAAGGGGGCACATATTTGGCACGAACCAGGTATTTGGCTCCTTTTGTGTTTTAGTCATCCTGTAAACTGACTAGGTTACAGTTTGATATGAGATCCTTCCCATTATACCTGGAAGAGAGGCTATTGAGAAGGTGAGCGGCAAGTCTATGTATTATTCACATGTTGCGTTTTGTAACGGGCTCTACTCATTCAGGCCATCTTTACAGCTCACTTCTGGGTTTAATTAGCTGAGGTTAGAATTACGGCTCTGTATAAAATTACTTCATGTCCAGTCATTGATCGTTGCTTATTTTCACTAATGTCCACTCTACGTCCGAGTTAAAAAGGATGTGTTTGTTCTTCCTGCCGTCGGACTTGATCCACAATTTGGAGTCACGTGGTGATGGAAAGAATTACCAGACAAGGAAGAGGATTTGAGGAGTTGAACGGGACTGGGTGGCGGAAGAAGGGAAACTGCACACTTCCAGACAGATCGGGAGCAAGTGGGGCACAAGGTTAAACATAGTCCTCTTCCTTCTCGAAGCAGTTGCCACTTCTGCTCTACATGTCTCAGAAGCGGTATATTGCGGGTGAGTAACTTTAATTTTAAGATAACTATTTAAACCTATTTAAATGTAAAAAAAATCTTAACAATATTTATTATTTTAAATTCCTGGAAATGGGAGGAAAATGCATTTCCGTAAAATACACCTTATATTTTCCCATGAATTTTACCCACACAAAGCTTAGAGGTTTATTTGTTTGACGGAAGTGCAGAGCTCCCGATAATGTGGAGCCCTCAGCACTGATTCACCGAAATTCTATCAGGGCTTGAATGCATAAACCACAGCTGGGATAAACTGAGCTAATGAGAATGAGGAATGGTTTCATGACGTTTGTCAGGACAGAGAGACCTCCACGATTCTCTGCATTAACTCCATACTGGCAGCAGAAAGGGTAGGACTGAACCTGGGTCACTGCGTCGGCGAGACCCGTGCATTAACTGCTGCATCACGATGCCACCGCCAATCACGCAGCTCGTGGGTCCTGAACTTTTCATAAGGAGAGGTGTTAGCTCTAAAAGCCAGTAGGTTATGCTGAGCCTTTCATAGAACTGGATTACAGACCCACCTGGATACCGAGTCCAGTTCTCTGCACAAACAAGAGATTATAACATGTGGTCAATTGAATGTGTGTAGTAAAGCTGCATTGAGTTATGCGCATTTATGTCTTTTTCTGCGGTAGAGAGTTGGAAAAATATTATCCAAGTGCTGACTACATTTTTAGATGTGTTTTACAATTGTAACTAATACAATTGTCGGGTTGCACGGTGGCTCAGCAGTAGCGTTGCTGCCTTTCAGCGCCAGAGACCTGGGTTCGATCTTGACTATGGGTGCTGTGCGGAGTTTGTACGTTCTCCCCTTGACCTGTGTGGGTTTACTCCGGGAGCTCCAGTTTCCTCCCACACTCCAAAGACGTTCAGGTTTGTAGACCAATTAGCTTGGTATACTTGTAAATTGTCCCTAGAGTGTGTAGGATAGTGTTAGTGTACGGTGATCGCTGGTTGGCACGGACCTAGTAGGCAGAATGACCTGTTTCCGTGGTATATCTCTAAACTAAACTAAAATAAAATACATTTGAAAAATATAACTATCATTATTTCCTGTCTCCAGCCCATGAACTACAGCCTCGCCCCATTTTCTGTGACAGGAGCAACAGGACCAGCTCACTGGCCAGGGAATAGTGGCATCGATGAACAAAACGATGAAGACAATTGTTCTGGTCATCCTCTTGTGGTGTTCGATACCAGGTACAAAAAATGAAATTGCATTTCTTTAGAAGCTTTCATGTCGGGTCAGTCAAGGGCGATTATATTGTCTTAAGGTGTGCTGTAGGGGCCAGCCAGATCCTAAGTAATAACTAGATTAACTAAATAACCTGTCTTGATGAAGTTGGCCAAGGAATAACCAAAGGCAATAAACTAGGGTCCCAGTTGAACATTTGAGGTGTCTGGACATGAATTACTCTGGCAAAGAAGTCTACAAATGCAGGAAGATGGGATTAATGTGGATGGGTGCTCACTGATTAGCATAGCCACAGTGGGCTGAGTGGCCTGTACCATGCTGTATGACTCTTTGATTCTTGTCAAAGGGTGCCTGAGGTCAGCAGCATCTGCAGGTTCTTACCTGGAGCGAGTCCTGCAGATAAACTGGTTACTAGCAGATTAATCACAAGCCTCATTCCTGACATTCTTTCAACGTGCTTAAAACCCACCCCCTTTGATGAATCGACTATAAAAGAGATTTAGTAGAAAAGCTGGGTAAACTCTGTGGATCTGTGGAAAGAGATCACAGGCCAAACCCCTTCATCAGAAACGGGCACCAATTTGACAAAGGGTCGGGGACTTGAACCCTTAACTCTGTGTGTCTCTCTCCGCAGATGCTGCCTGATTCACTGAATGTTTCCAGCATTTTCAGATTTTATTTTAGATCTCCAGCATCTGCAGTTTCTTTTTAATTTCCTAAAGAGATTCAATGCTTCTTAGTGTCTCTGGCATAATTTTTTTTTTAATATTAAAAATTACATGAATAGAATGTCATATTCAAGAATAAAATTAAATGTTTAAATAGGAAACAGCTACAATAATTAACACTCATTCATAGTAATGCATTGGTGAATTGTATTTGCGATTCTCTTTTACACTATTCTTCCCCAGGAAAACTGTGAAAGTTGTGCACGTTGGAATCGGGGAACCATTAGGAGTCAACTGTGTGGATATTTAATGCTTCAACTTGCATGTGGGAGTCCAAAACATTGGCACAGTTATGTGGAAAATTCACGCTGTTGTGCAATATCAATGATCGGCACTCTGCCTTTCATTGCAAAGGGACATTCTGCAATCCATCGTTACTAGAAAATTGGTGATTAATTCATCTGAAATACCACCTCAACAGTGAAATATTGTGAATGGAGCGGGTTTGAACTCAATGTTTCGACTTCCCAAATATGAGTGGCCGGGATCATGGGTCTCCCCTATACGTTTTTCTGCTTTCATATCCACTCCATCATTCTATTTGTGTATGTATGTATATCTGCACCTGAACCTCACACTTGGTTGCATATTCCTTAAATCCTCAGGTAACAAAACATCCATCTGTTCTGATGGACGGTCATTGACCTGTAATGTTCACTGTTTCTCTCTCCAAGGATGCTGCCTGATTTGCTCAATGTTTCTAGCATTTTCTATTTTCATGTCAAAAATCCATGAAATTGTTGAAAGTGGGTGGGGATGAATGCTACTGTCTTGTTGGTGTGAAGAAGAGGTATCTGATACCAATCCTGGACATCTTGGCTTTAAATTTCTGTCCTCTTCTCCTGGATTCCCCATCAGAGCAAACCTTCTCTATCTATCTCCAAGCTTTTGAAGACATTTTTAAAGGCAACTAGACCAAGTGCAGACCTGTTGGGTCTGCTCCCCCAATGGTGTGATCCCCCAACCCAATATTCCATCATGCACCCGTCTCCTCCAACGGAACTGAAGCCGTTCCCAAATGTAAGATTCCAACACTCCCCTGCCTCCCTCAGCAGTGGATTGAAAAATATTTCCAATTTCACCTCCCCTGCCTGCTGCAGCAGTTCCAATTGCAATACCAATTGGCCCTCCCCCTCCTGTTGAAGCACTTGCTGTGATATCCCATTGAGGTGAAAAGTTCAGAGTGTTCCTGTCTTGCAACTTTGTTTTGAAGTGTGTTGGAAGCTGATAGGAAGGAGCAGCGAATCAAAAGGAAGAAAGGCAGCCGGCAGCCGTACGGACGGATGGCAGGCGGCAACCACAGACTTTTATATAATAAATAATAGATAGATATTCTATAACAAAGCAAGAGTATGATTTCTAATGGATATTGATTAAATTTGGCTCTGTATCAGGATTGAAATTACAACATTTCCAGAAATAATCTTGTTTTTTTCAGCATGTTATTATTTTTCCTTCAGGCTCTTTCCCTAAGAAACTACAAATTTCTCGAGGCTGGAAGAGAGCTGTGAATACTACAACCCGGGAACACACTAAAACACTGATCCCAACAGGAGAATCACAGATAGAGGAACAAGTGAAGAGTCCCCAGTTATCTCCTGAACTGAATGATTCCAGTAAATCACTATGGAAGATTTTGGACCAGAAGCTCCGTGCGCAGACACGCCAGGGGTATTCTGCTCTCCCGGAGGTCATCCAGATGATAATGTCCAACATCATTCCAGGGAACAAGTGGGAATTGTATTCCATAATGTTACAGGTTCTATATAATAGTCAGCTTGGAGACATTGGGTTGGGGTTGCAACAACTGCTACCTCAGCTACATCTGTACATTTTTCAGGAAACTGAAGACTTTAGACCTCTCTTTGCACTTGCTGAGGAGCTGTTGAGTTCATTTGGAGTTAATTGGAAAGCTCTATTGCTGTCCATGCAGGAGGAAGCATGTTATTTTGCTTCATCTATGAATAGAAGATCATTAAGTGATTTTGCCCAAGTGTTTCTTTCATCTAGTGTTCATGAAGATCGCTCCAGAATGTGGAAGGATGGTTTTAATATTCCAAACCTGTTGTTAAGTTTAATTGGGAAGGTGCAACAGATTCTTTCTTTTGGGCTAAAGACTATTTGGCATTTCTTTAGTCAGAATGTGTTTCCATTTTTTGACTCCTATCTTTGTAAAGTGGCAAAACAAATATTGAAGCTAACGGACATTTTCTTGGAGGGAATGTTCTTTGCAAGCAATATAATTAAATTGGATGGAATGGGACAATGCCCCCAAGGTAAGGAGCTACAATACACTCAGTGCTTTCATGTCAGTGTTTTTCTCTCCCCCCCCCCCCCCCCCCCCCCCCCCCCCCCCCCATTCCCCAAAAGGCATTGATTCCCTTCATGTGAGAAGCCAGGTAGATACATGCATGCATGCACACACGTGTATACTCACCTCTCATACACATTCCACATCACACAAACATGCACACATACAAACGTGTACACACATCCACATAACAATATAAAAACACACATGCTGACACACTAACATGTATGCAGACATACACTGATATAAAAACATGCACATGTTCGTGCACACACACACACACAGCTGTTCTACCACAGAATTAAGCCAGTTAATACTATCTGGACCATAATTATATTTGAGTCCATAGAACCTGGATTGAAATACTGCTAAGAAATAGTAAATATTGTTGCATCTTTGCTGTTTGCCTGGATTATTTCCTTCCCAGGGCTGTATAGTCCAGGTCTACAGCTTGTAGACTCCCAGGTTTTGCCATACGATTGTAAACTGGTGGGTTGTCGGGCTGCAGGGCAGAGCAGAGTGACAGTGGTCCATTCAGGGAAACTGTTTGGAGGGTGGGATTAAGTTGCACTGTGGCATTTTCTCCATGACCATCTCAGTTGTACAGTCATCCATCATTGTTACCTAGTTGTCATAATAGGTGTCAATTTCTGGACAAGCTGGTCATTGCAAATAGATGGAACTGGCAAGAGAGGATGAATCATCAGTCCTAATCCCAACTTCTGTTAAATAAATCAAGGAGGCCTGCAAGTGTGTGATCCCAACAGGGTTCAGGTGTGGCTCAGTGGGTGAAATTTGTCTCTGAGTCCGAAGGCTGTGGAGTCGAGTCCTGCGGGAGAACTGAACTCAAAATCTTTGGGGTCTGAGCTCTGATCTGTTCCACCAACAGGACCCAGCGTAACATTACCCATCGATTGTCCCTCCCATCGTCAAGCATCTCCTTGTAGTCTGTTTGGACAACTCCCCCCCCCCCCCCCCCCCCCCCCCCCCCAACCTGCTAGCATTCCCGTTGTTGAAGTCTTGTTGTGAGTGTGTTGATTTAGGTAGTCATATATATAATTTTGTTAATTGTCATTTCATATCTTCACAGGAAATCTGAACCAGCTTCTCAACTGGTAAGTTTCAGAACAAGCTTCTTCCCTTTTGTCTGTGATAAGGAAATATAGAAATATGAACGAGGAGGATGTGAGTGACTGTAATTGAAACACCCACTCTCCTCAGGATAAACTTATTTTCTACTGACTTGTACGCAACAAAACGCTATTCACTGTACCTCGGTGCATGGTGCAATAAAATAAACTTTTAGAGGCGTTTAGATAGACACGTGGATGTGTACAGGTGTGAGGGGTTATGGTGAGAAGGCAAGAGAATGGGGTTGAGAGGCAAAGATAAATCAGCCATGATTGAATGGCGTACGAGCCGAATGGCCTAATTCTGTTCCTGTCACTTATGAACTTATGTAAGCATTGGAGAGAATGTGGATCACTTGCAGGCAGAGATTAACTTGGCATTGTGTTTGCACATACATTGAGGGCCGAACATATGTTGTACTCTTCTATGATTCTGGGATAGGGTTTATTAAAAGGTCATCCCTTTGTCCACACAGGGGCCGGCTTCACAACCTGTCGTGGAATTTCGAAGCTGTTCCGCTGGACGTGGCAGAGATCGTCAAGTCTGGCTCTGCAGCCCATCCCCGGGCAACTGATCGCGTTTTCCAGCTGATCTCCAAACTTCCAAACGTCCCCACCAACTGCGACCAGGACCTGTGGCTATGGACGAACAGGACGGTTTGCGGGGAAGTGTTGCGGCGGCAGTCCGTGCCGGCCTGGCTGCCCGGGGTGTGCGGCGTCGTGAGGGGGTTGGCAGCGAGAGGGGCGGCTCCTCTGATGGAGCACGTTTGCAGGAGCGTGGCCTTGGTGTCCACTTCCGTGGCCCAAGGAGCCGACTTCTTCCTCCAGCACTGCGTGTCCAGGGGACTGGGATCCAGGAGCCACCCTCCTGCCCGCAACACCCGGCAGCTGGGAGCTCAGACCTGCAACTACGGCGCCGACTTCATCAACTCCACCGACGTCGGGTACTGCTCGGTGGTGGACGAGGCCGGCTTTAGAAAGACTATCTGCGGCAATGCTTCGCTGCTGGAAGCCCTGATGAAGAACCCGGCGCACTCGTGGCTGGAAGCCTTCTGCTCCGTCTCCCCCGACCCCCTCGCCTCGATCCCCGCGGCTGTAGACGTCCTCGGCCCGGGGACAGCCCCGGCCTTCAGCGTGGCCGCTGACTGCCGCTACCAGGAGTGGGAATCCTCGCCTCCCGCCGACCAGTTGCTCGCCTTCTGCGCCAGCGAGGACGGTGGCGGCTTCTCTGCCGCCGTGTGCGAGCCCGGCTCGGCGCTGGAGCCGCTGGGGCTTTGGTTGTGTGGCGACGGCTACAGCCTCTTCTGCCAGTACAGCCGCTGGGAGCAGGAGGTGCCCGACCCTTCCATCGTGGCCCTGTGCCGCAGTACCGACCCGGACAAGTTCAACGTGTCGGTGTGCGGCAGCGCCAGCCTCCTGCACAAGTTGAGCCAGGAGCCGGGCAACGAGTGGCTTCCCCCCGCCTGCGGCGCCCAGCACCGCTGCCGCTACGAGGAGTGGCTGGGAGCGCCGCCTGTCCCCGCCAGCCTGGTGGCCCTCTGCGGGGACATTGACTCCACCTTCGACTTGATGGTCTGCACATCTGCCGCGCTCCTGGAGCAACTGCTGGCCGACCCGGACAACGCGTGGCTGCGCCGGGTCTGCACTGTCCCAGCCGTGTCCGCCTTCCCAGAGCCGGGCTCGCCAGCCGCTCCCACCGCCGATCCATGGGACCTCATCGGAGCCGCGGGCGGTCTGTGCAGCTACGGGACGTGGGCGCGCCCGGCGGCCGTGGACAGCACCGTGGTCGCCTTGTGCTTCAACAGCGACGCCCAGCAGTTCAACATCTGGGTGTGTCAGGATCCAGCTGTTCTCCAGCAGCTGCTGAACGACCCGTACAACCTCTGGCTCGTTGACATCTGCGGCACTCCTTCCTCTTGGGAGGTGAACGTGACCGATCCGGCGGCTGCCTGCCAGTACAGTCAGTGGGCTGAGGAACCGGTCGACCCTTACCTCGTGGACTTCTGCTGGTCGAACGACCAGGCGAATTTCTCCCGACTCGTCTGTCAAGACCAAGCGCTGATCACCAAGCTTCTGCTGTATCCCGAGAACGCGTGGTTGCAGTCTCCGTGTAACATCCAGGCAACGGGTACCACCAGCTGCCGCTATGGGGAGTGGACTGGGCCCGCCTCCATAGACCCTGCCACCGTTGAGTATTGCAGTCAGTATGATATGGACAATTTTGTACAAGTTGCATGTGACAACTCTACCCGATTGTGGGAGCTCCTGAACAGTGGAGAGGGCACCTGGCTCGCTGACTACTGTGCCCACACCCAAGTAGATGGGATAGACACAGACATCATGTGTAGATACAGCTCCTGGGCAGTGCATCGAGTGGACCCAACAACCGTGGCCCTCTGCTTCGACCACGATCAGGACAATTTCAACACATTGGTCTGCCGGAACCCTGGAGTGCTTCACGCCCTGACCAGCGACCCTGACAACTCCTGGGTTGAACAAGACTGTTTCTCAATCAGCAACTCCACCACTCCTCAGGAGACCGAAGTCTGCCCCGTGCAGGATCTCATCTCAAGACTCGAGTGGACTTGCAGCCAGGGCACACCAGGGCCTTGCGCACACCAGCTGCTCCGGCTGGCAGATGTTCCTGCCTTGGTCCTCTGCGGTTTGGAACACATCGGCCTCACCTTAGGCAGCACAGCTGCCGAGAGGAGCTAACTACTGGGCTCACAGAGGCCATCAACAAGGTCGTTTTAGGGCTTGTGGCATTGGAGGATGATGTAATCTCATCCCTTCAGCTGCTTCAGAATGCAAGGAATCAAGTCCTCTACACTGTGATAGACTATTTGGATCATCAAAAGAGCTACAGGATCAAAAGAGAGGTGCTCCAGTGTTTTGGGGTAAGGGATACTGCCCTGCTAATGACCAGGTTAACTCAGCATTGCTTTTACTGCCTACTCACAGTCTTGCTCAATGCAATAACTTGAACTTCTCTAGTCTGAAGATGGCTTCTGACCCAAAACATCATCTGTCCTGTCCATTCCATGGCCAGATGCTGTCTGACCCATTGAGCTCCTCTAGCATTTTGTGTTTTACTCAAGTACTTGAGTTCACCGACTCTGGATCTGGTTACATGCATCATTAGTGTAGGACCCTGTAACCAAGTTAAAGTAAAAATTGTTGATCCACTCCCGTGTAATTCCTTTGCTGGACTTTAGTCAGTTTTAAAACTCTAGTTTGAGGTAGTTGTGCTTTCTCAGTGGGTGGCTGGGTCAATAGCTGGAGGATCACAGGATATCCCTGGGATAGAGTTCCGTAAATGTGCACCAGATCATTTCCTGGGATGGTTAGTTTGTCCCATCAAGGGAGATTGTAGTCTGGGCCTGTACCCTGGACTGTAGAAGAATGAGAAATGAACTCACTGAAACAGTGTTCATGCGAGTTGGTGTTTCCTCTAGCTCAGGAACCAGGTCACAGTCTTAAAATAAGGGGTCGGCCATTAGGAATGAATAAATCTTTGGAGTTATCTTCCGAAGGATTCTGGAGATCTTATTGCTGAGTATTTAACTTAGGAGATCTTTATGGAGATAATGCGGGAAAGTGCCACTGAAATAAAAGTTCAGACGTGGTCTTACTGTGTATTGGAGCAGGTGAAGGGCTGAATAGCTTGCTGCTGCTGCTTGCATTTCTCATGTGGTGCAGTTTCAAGGCTAACTCTACCTGCTCAATCTAAGGTATTGCTACACTTTGGAGATGCTACCGTGTACATTAAATGGTAAACCAAGGCACCACCTGAATGTGAATGCTCTTGTGGTATTATTCAAAGAAGAGCAGAGCAGTGCTCCTTAGTTCCTAACTGGTTGCATTTATTGGCCAGAGTGGAGGTAATTGGGTGAACTGGAGACCACACTATTGTAAGCGACAGGCATTAATTTTTTTGTGCAGCTATTCTCACCATGTATTTTGATGAAAAAGTGAGCCTGCTTTAATTGGGAGGCATCGCTATTGTTTCAGACATGGTCAACAGAAACATTTATAAGTACACTCTGTAAACTCTTCTTTGTTTTATGAGTTCTTCCACAAGACTATATCCTTCACCCCCTAACTGGAGTTGCATGTATAGGCATTCTGATATTTACACTCATGCCATTGGTTTAACTGGGTTATTTTTTGTTTATTTCCTCAGTCTGTGCTATTGGACTTGGTGCAGCAGGAAGGAGGATCTTCAGGTGTGGGTCTGGTAAAGGTATTGTATCATCGTTAAACCGATGTTTAACAACGTTAAATACATATATATGCACTAAAGAAGGAGCCCTCCATTTAGAGGCATAAATAAAATGTAAGAGGGAAAGATAAACATGAAAGAGAGAAAAGAATGGGATAATATGTTGATGGCGTGAGATATGGTTAGGGTTGGACAAGGCTCTTTTGGACTATAAATACTAGCATGCACAATGTTGAAGTGATTTTCATGACCACCACTACTGATTTAATTCCAGATTATTTAATTTACTAAATTTAGACTCCCAGCTGCCATGGTGGGAAATGGACATTTACCTGGATTTTCTAGCCAGATTCATGATATTGTAACTAATTTGATTCTATCAAACCCCCTTAACCATCTAAAGCATGGCTTTTGAGCTTTTCCAATCCAGCAAAGTTCCTTGTCTCTATTTGCATCTACTGCAGATTTGGAAAAGATCAGCTCATCAAAAGATAAATTCTAAGAACAAGATCTGTTGTTAACCTTGTAAGTGGGCATATAGAGGTGCTTATCAGCCCAGATATCTGTTTTCATTTCCAGTTTGGTCATGTTCTTGTGCGAAACCTTGGGATTGAAGGTGCCACATGATGTAAACTGGCTCATATTCTTACAGCTCTGGGGACTATGTGGTTCATGCCCATAGAACTCACCTAAAAACAGAAATATTAGATTCCACTCTAATGATTATCACAATGGTTAGTGCACAGTGTATCACCTGGACTCATTGATCCTTAGAAGTGAGTTCACATTCTATTGAGTAAGTAAATAACTAAGTGAGGAATTAAACTCACTGTCTAAGTAATGGTAAAATGAATCTATTGGATTGTCCCAATAAAACTATCGGTTTCACGAACATACTTCACTTTAGGGTATCAGCCATCTTTCCCGTCTGTCATAAGCGTGACTCCAGAGCTAACAATGTGCTTGCCTCTTAATTGCATCCACTGTTAAAGAACATTAGAGGAATATGGACCAAGCGCGGGCAGGTGGGACTAAGGTAGATGGGGAATCTTGGTCGGCATGGGCAAGTTGGGCAAAGGAGCTGTTTCCGTGCTCTATGACTATATGATTCTTAAGTTCATGGTGGATGGTAAATAATGGCATTGCCAACATCGATCATATAGCAAAAGGCAACTGATAGAAAGCTGCCATCTTTTTCATTCACCAGTAACCGGTTGTTGAAATCTGCTCCAGTGCTTTTTCAGAGATCGTTCTTTACCTTTTTCCAAACAGGAATACATGAAGCTTTCTGCAAGCGATCTTCAAGTGGCACTGTTTGCAATTGACATTCAAAATCTGAAACACCTGCTGTACCTCCTAAACACAAGATGGAAGAGTTTGCAGGTAAACACTTTAATACCTGAAACCTTTTGAATCCTTTGAAGATAGGTTGGCAGTCCATTAATGGAAACATAACTTCTGCACTAAACACACAATGCTGGAAATTTTCAGCAGCCCAGACACCATCAGTATAGAAATAAATAAAGTTGCTTCAGATGAATGATTTTACATTAAAATTAGGAAAAGTTAAAGTGTGCTGAAGTAAAGCACTGCAGAAAGGCCTAGCTCTAATTTTTAGATGAACCTTCCTGGTGCAATTAAAATTGGACATCTTAGAGACTCTCACTCCCCTTCTTTGAAATAGTGGCACTGGGTCTTTGATAATCACCCAAGATGGAACCTCAGTTTAATGTGTTATCTTAAAGAAAGTTTCTCCAGCTGTGTGACATTCCAAGGACCCTCACTGGATTGTCAGACTCTATTTTTGTGATCATGTTTCTAGGGTGGGACTTGACCCACAACCCTCTGCTGTGAGTCACAGATAACGCACATTCAGATGGCTCACGTTCTGCGTGTGATCTTGGCCACCCTCATCGCCTATGAGATTTAATTCTTCAACAAAACACTCATAGGCGTTTGGGATTGTAAGGTACTGTTTCTCTTACTTGGAGAACATCAGTGACTTGGCAGTTTACTGATCATGAACATCTTTACTCTGCAATGAACTAGCTACATCTGGCATGCAGAATAAGCTGGGAATTGAAATTATTCAACAAAGAAAAATGAGAACATTTTATTTGTAAGGAGAGTTAGTTTCAGTCGGAGAAAGAGGCCTATCAAAATGATAAGAATAATTAAACTATTAAATACTACATGTAAACCAAAAACAGATATTTGTTTTGGAGTAAATACGATATTTTTAATGATTTCTAGTTTTACAATATTTCTTCCAATTTCAGATTCCGGAAGATTTTAAGAGGATTCTGGCATTGGTCTTCTTCAACAGAATACTGCTCGTTGAACCAAATATGTTCCAAGAACTTGTTCACTTTCTACCTCACTTGTCAACGTCTGAAATCAAAGCATTACCACTGACCCTGGACAAGGAGGAAGTGTGCGTCACACATATCTTCAACAGCTAAAGAGCTTTAGTTAATGCCTTTGTTTGTTTATTTCCCTCCTTTTCACACAACAGTTGTTTGTAGGAACTATTACATACAGAGTGCTTTAATGCTTTATAACTAAATTCTAACTTTTCCAAATTAAAATGACCTGATGCATTTAATTTTTTAGCCATTGAGTTCCCATTTGACTTGGTTATTTCATTCAAATCATAAGATAATTTGGGTTTAATTTAAGTGCAACAGTGTCAATGGGCAATTGAATTTAATATTAATTATGAACTGCTTTTCTGGATCACTTTTTTTACATTGATATTGAAGAATTTTAAATTCTCACCAATTTTATTCTGGTTGTCACTATCGTACAACTTTGAATTGACTGTGGACATGTAAAGCAGGGACAAAGTAAATTTCCCTCTGCAGATAGGCTAAAACACAGGAGCACAGAGAGAAGTAATTGGTGAAAGGATTAGAGAAAGATAAGGAAAAATATTTTCACACACAGCCTTGTAGCGCTTGAGAACTTGTGACAGGAAAGAGTGGGAGAGGCAGAAATGTTCATTTAAATGGTTCTTCGATATATTACTTGAAGTCGTGACCTGCAGGATTACGGATATAATACTGGAAGGCTGGATTAGAATGACACAAATCAGCAGGTTTCCTTCTGAATCATAATTTTTCCTTAGTCTGTGGTGATCCACTTCGTGTTTTTTTTACGTGATAAGGTGTAAATATTTTAAAATATATATTATAGCAGCACTTGGGGTGAAGATGCTTCATATTCCATGAACATGTTGCAACTCAAAACCGGTTTCATCCAATACCAAAGCATTATTGTGATTTTTATATATAAAGAGAAGAAATTCCTGGCAATTCTCAGTCGGGAGGCATCTGAGGAGATAAAAACAAATAATGCTTTAGGTCTGTTCTGATGAAAGGTCTTCAACCTGAAAGGTTCACTTTTTCTCCCTCCACAGATGCTGCCTGGACTGCTGAGTATCTCCAGGTTTTTTCCGTTTTTATTTCAAATTCTTGGTTTCTTTGCTTCTTAATTGTGATCTCTTATTATTGGGAGCTGGTTCAGGGCCAGTTGTACAAGAAACTGAGGCATAGATTAACCTAATTGGTAGAGATGCAGAAGGGAGCTAAGGTTTGCATGTTTTCACTCGGTGATGGAGGGATATGGAACCTTACCCGAACAATGATGGAGATAAAGACCCTGATCATATTTTTTTAATCTTGATATGTTGTAGGGAGTTTGGAATTAGATTAGTTTATATATTCCTTAGCAACTAGTAGCTGATTTGATGGGTTTACATGGCATCCTTCAGTTATATAAATCTATAGATGCTATGGCTTTAAGGCAGATGCATTTACTTTGGTCACTCGAATGCTTTGCAATGATGCTGAGCTATTGACTGGTATCCAGGGCACAACAGCCTTCTCATTCACTGTTATGTTTTTTAATTCCAGGATGGCTGTGGTCAACCAGATTTCTGGGAAGCTGTCTGATGACCAGAAGGCAGCCTTCGTCCAGTGGATCCTGGCATCTGGGAGTTATAGCAGTGTGTCGGCCTGGCCCTTGATGTTCCTGACCCATGTCAGTAACCTGCTAGCATACCTGCCGTTTGAGAGCTTTCAGCTTCTGTCCCGTACACAGGTACTGTAAGAGAAGGAACATGCATTACTCGGGATGACTCAAAGCATTTTGCAGTTCATGAAGTATCTCTGATGCATGTGGGAGCAATCTAGGAAGGAAGATTCCACAAACCTAACGGTGATAACCACGTTTCACTGGTAGTTTGGCCCGAACACCCAGGTTATATCGCCCTGCTTTTTGAAATGGTGGGATGAGGTCTTTTAACAACAGCAAGCTGGATGTCTCATCTAAAAGAAAGCACTGGGCCATTGTAGCTCATCGTCTGAACTGTGCTGAGGAAACATTCCCTGTGGTCTGTAGCATTGTCTGCCCGGAGATGAGAATGTAAATTGCTCAGCCAGGCCTGACACAGAAATCTGAACAGGGAATGAATGGCCACCTGTAGGAAAAAGCATGAAGTCAGTCATTCAGACAGCCGCCTGAATTGATTCAGTTCATTAACTGGGTTTATTTTAGAAACTAGCATCTGAACAGGGATGGGAGAAAACAGAGACATGGTGGGAGAGTATGTTGTATTATATATGAGGCATAATGGTCAGACAGAACATGGGAGAGTAGACCTCGGGTTCCATGGACAGGCAACTTTCCAGTTTGCTCACCTTCTTAGCTGGCTCTGTTGTAGGCTTTATGATATAAGTTGATCACATATCTACGATCAATGGAATTAACCAGTATGGTCGAGAATGAACTATTATCAGGGTACTGCAATGGACCCAGGATATACATGCTCTAATGTCACTAATTAAGTAGTTGAGAATTGGGGTCATTTTGTTTGATTCTTTCCACTCTTCACACTGTATTAAGATAAAAAAGATAACAGTAAAAATGAATATCGGGAGAAAGATTAAGATACAGATTTTATACAAATTCTCTCCAATGCAAATCCTCCTCCATGAACGACCCTTGTGTAAATGTTCCCCCACACCGTACCTTGCAAATGCTGCCATCCTCGGAACCCTCACCTTTTCTTCATACACAAAAAAAATATCTATTGTGCTGTTTTTGTCAGTCACTTACTATTGCATTTCCAGTGTCTATAATCAACTAACTTTTGAATTTCATTTGTAATGGATGGAAATCTCTGAAATACATTTACACAATGAGGCACAAACTTTTCTGTCATTTACCAGATTCTCACTGCATTGGATATGCTGTTGGCCAATAAATTGACAACAGTCCAGGAAAGGTTTCTCAGCCACACCATCCTAAAAGGGGATAAAACAATTGGAACTTCTGACTTTGAGAGGTGAGTATTGCAACTTTTCATAGTCTTTAAGAGTCACAGCACAGAAATAAGCACTTTGGACCATCATATCCACGCTGACCATCAAGTACCCATCTACTCTAATCCCATTCTCCAGCACTTGGTCTGTAGCCCCATATGCAATGGCAATTCCAGTGCTTGTCCAGATGCTTCTTAAATGTTGTGAGAGTCTCTGCCTTCACCACCACAGTTCACGTGGGAGATTGGTGGAAAACGTGCAAGTCAACAAACTGTATCCAAAACCGATCTGGTATCAGATTGTCTGCAAGAGGACTGCGGGAGATTGGGTGAAGGCCTGGAATCCACATCCAGGGAAAGTGATGGAAGCACATTCACTGTTTTATATTCTATGTTGGGGAACAGGGAGAACAAGCTGTGAGAAACCTCAGATAGCCCAGGCAACGGAGGACAGTTAAAGCAAGCTAGTTTAGTTATATAAAATGCTTAAAGATAAGATAATTCTGAGTTGCATTAAAATAAAGTCAGATATTAGAGCAAGGATAGTGAAATATAATTCGTATGCAAGGAAGAATTATCAAGGAGGGAAGTTCCCATGGAGAAACTTGACAAAAATAGGTTTTAGGGAAAAGGAATTGCTATGAGAGTCACCATTGACTTGAAGGTCTAAATGGACTCTTACACTATAAGGAAGTACAAGAATGTAAAAATGGTTACAATATTTACAGGGCTGTGAGGTAAGGGTAGGGAGGTGAGACCAACTGGAATGCTGTTTCAGAGAGTTCCCATTGACACAGTGCGGTGAATGGCTTTCTTCTGAGCTGAAGGTGTCAGTGGATTGCTGGGTTGGGAGAATTATGGATCAGACAAATTACTTTCATCACTGTGATCTTTTAATGCTTGTCATTTTCCTGCCAATCAGTTATTCTCTCTCTTTTTGAGAGGACAAGGATTGAGTGTTGCTTGTGATTGGAATGTAGATGCCTTTCCCCTTTATTGGTTGAACGGACTGTGTGTGATCCACTCTTATTGCGTTTCTCTTTTTCCCAGGCTGGGCAGATTGATTTGTTCTGCATCGTCCCAGGATCTGAAACCCTACAAACAGAATCTTCAAATGTTTGTTATTATCAAGGAACAGCTGCTGAACTGCATTGGCGATGATATCTTTGTTCCAAATGAACTGGTGAGTCTTCAGCAGTGGCAACTAAGTTGCTGGGCTAGTATCCAGAGGCTTAATTTAAACATCTGTCGCCTTGCAATTGAGCTTCTGAAGTGTATGTTAATTATTTTAATCTGGAATGAAAAAGAAGTATCAGTATGGATGATCTTGAAATTACTGGATGATGTTATTACTAATGTCATTATTGCCCCTTTCTCTTCGTGTGTACAGCTTAGAGATTTTTTGGTCAGAACAAACGGTATAACGGATGAAGGACTCTTGGTAACGAATGAGTTGTCGAGTATGATTAGTCTTCTGCCAATCCTCGGATTGTCCTTTATAAAACAGCTTCACCCTGTGCAGATCCAATCCATACTCCCGGAGCTCAGAACAGTAAACCTCTCTTCTGCCCAGGTATAATTCCTGCACTGTTACGTGATTGCAGTTTTATCTTTATAATATTCTGTTTATAGCCGATTCTCTTGAAATTGTAATTGGGAGGAGGGAAGAAAAAAAAGAGATTCGGAAGATTTCCTCAATTAAGAGCCTGTCCCACTTACGCGATTTTCTTCGGCGACTATCACAGCAGGTCACCGAAAATTTTCCATACAGACGTCACGTGTCGACATGTCACGGGGTGATGCCTGTTTGGTTGTGAGTAGTCGCCCAAAGAGTCGTACCTTTTTCTGGACACCGCTGGATTTTCAACATTTTGAATATTTTCGGCGACCTGCTGCAGCTATGGCGGGTGCCGGCAAGTCGCTGAAATAATAGCGTATGTGGGACAGGCCCTTTAGTGAAACGGAGTTTGTGGGATTATGAATGAGGAGAATGATCGATGGGCGATAAAATATTGCAATAACAGTGAGCTGGGGAGAGTGGGCTGCACCTCAACTTCACAGTCCACCATCTGCCAGCCATTCTGACTGTGATAGCTGGAACAATTCAGGCTTCAGCCTGCAGAGGAGACTTTTGATTCATTGGATTTGTTAATGGTAGCAGTAGGTTACTTTAGTTAAACACCATGTTGTGGTTCTAGAATCATGAACCAGTTACAATTACATTTCTGTTCCTATGAAGCACCCTCTTCCCCGTCCTCCTTGTCCATGGTGGGTACGTCTGCCACAAGCTGGTCTAAGGAAAGGGACACAAGTCGGTGGGGGGCACAAGCATGGAGATCCAGTAAAGTAGATTCCCGGGAATGGAACATGTATCCTTGGTTGCCCTTAAATAACTAAAGGGGAGCAGATGGGTGCATGAGAGAGAATGTGGCTCGGCCACAGGGAAATAAGAAGTAGGCAAAAGAGATTGATGAGATTGTTCAGGTAGGAACAGCATGGAGTTGATGGGCCTAACAGCCTCTATCGGTGTCAAAGTCAGCAAGTATAAGTAAAATGACTGTGTTCCTCCTGCATCCATTTCTTACGTGGTGCAGTTTCTAGACTAACTCTCTCTGCCCAGTCTAAATAAAATTATCTCAAATTTAATTTCACTATATTTACTAAAGTGATGTTAGTGTTGCAAATCTTCTCTCTCTTAATTGATGTAAGATCCAATTAAACATAACTCCAGTCAAACACATCTTCAGTTTGTGTATCTGTCTGTATAAACTATCTGTTGTGTCTATTTCAGGCAAGGGCAATAATTGACAAGATTCTACAGAATACATCTGTGAGTATTGCACCAGTTGGAATGGGTTCCAGACCTATTGCCCTCAGCAGTGGAGGGACAGGATATGAAGCCTTGCTTACTCTTCCTTTCTCTCTGTCATTCTGCAGATTACAGAGGAGTTGCTGGACAGTCTGGGCTCCACTGTGGTTGGCCTCAGGCCGAACACACTGCGAGTCATTCCACCTGCTCTACTCATGCACATCTTGCCCAGCATGGCAGCGAACGAGGGAAAACTGAGTCCTGTTCAGAAACTGGTGGCTGTAAACAAGCTTTGGGTTGGTAGTGGAAACCTTCACTCACTCGTCTAACTCTGTGTCACATCGCTCAGGCAATGAGGCTTTCAATTTTGCTTCCGAGGGCTTCCAAGTTCCCCTGCAGTGGGTGGAGTGACAAATAGCTGGAGAAGGACTACAGTTCAGTCCTTTAACTCATTGAAGGAACAGTCTGTAAGTCAAAGGTCCCATCTTTCAGATGAGACCTTGAGAGAAGTCCTCTCTATATAACCTGTGCCAAGCCAATGAGTCAAATCACTAAAACGGCCGACCTGATCATTATCTCTTTACTGCTTGTAGGAGCTTATTGCAGGAAAATTGGCTGCAGAGTATATTGCATTGCAGCAGTGACCACTCTTCAATTTGTTGTGAGGTTTTGGGATGTTCTGAGTCCATGAAAGATGCAATGGAATTGCAACTGCATTTCTTTTCACTGCACAGTCCATCAAATTGAGTTGCTTGGATCCAAACCATAAAATGTTGATAGCTATTGAACTACAATCAATGCCAGAAGAGATTTTGGCCTCATCCCAAGCAAATTCCAGCAGCATTTGAGGAGTTGGTCGTGTACAACAGAAGTAGGAATTGTTGGTCAGGAAAACAAAACCAACGACTGCTTTTCCATTCACTTGAACAGATAGATGAAGGCTTGGTTCAATGTCTTAAAATATGGTACTCCCTCAACATTATGTAGCAAGGTCAAAACTAGATTATATCCTCAAACCAGCAAAGTGTAGTCTGAAATGATGATCTTCTAGCTTCAAGCACAGAGTACCAGACCTGAATCTTCTGCAGAAGCTAGGAAAGGGGAACAATCGGAGAGAATTCCTTTGAGGATGGTAATCTACTCCCTTGGACCTTGATTGAATCAGTGCACCAAGATGAGATGTAGAGTCCCAGCCAAACATGTGTCCTCTTCCAGATCACAATCTACTGAGAAATGTAATTGCGTTCTCTTGCCACTCACCTTCAATCTCCGACTACCAATCCTTCTGCCACCAGATTTTCTCTCTTAATTTACTCCAGCAGAACTATTTATGTCTGCACCTCCCTTGTTATTAAAGAAAATGGTTCTTGCTTTTCCAGTGTCCAGAAAACTGGCAGAATGTAGGCATTCTACAGGCATTTAGCATTTAGGCATTTAGCCACACATCAAAAAACAATGATTTTGACCATGACGTTTGCATTAATCACATCAGGGAATTAACATTTCAAAATAATTTAAATATTTGATTACTTTATCAGTGTTAGTTAGCAGAGCAAAGGACTGTGTGGCTGGACAAATTCTGAATTATAGATAAACCTATAGTTTGTAAAGGGATTTTGGCAGTGTGAAGTTTCATTAATGAATGATATTTGAACCGGGTCGAGGTGAGTGATTGATTAAAGTATTCCGACACCTCACTTGTACCAAGAACAAGTCTGAGTTTACAGTAACTTGATGCTGCAGTAAACTGACCTCAGAAATCAGTCTCCTCAATCAGACCATTCATTCAATTACTTTGTTAAATATATTTAGTGATATTATTTCTTAATTATTTCCAGTTCTTGTAAGAGCTTTGAGTGTTTTGTCACCTGTGCTGTCTCCCTGCTGTCAAAACTTTTCATACCTTTTCATACCTGCTCCTGTGATCACATTCCACCCTCTTTCAATGATCTCTTTAACTAACATGATACCTGTTCTTCTCCAATTCTGATCTCTCAATTGTCCCCGATTCTAAATGCTCCACCATTAGTGCCCATGACCTGCCACCTGGGCCCTGGACTTTGTAATTCCTATCCCCAAAACGTCCCGGTCTCTACCTCCATCAGCTTCTCCAAGCCTTCTTCCATAAAGCTGTTTGGTCATCTCTCCAAGTGTCTCTTTAATTGGCTTTGCATCAATTTTGTTCGATAATTTCTCCTGTGCTACATTTTTGCTACTTGGGCAGGGAAGCAAGTTCAGGCCTACACTCTAGTTCTATGCTGACGGGGCTGCTCTACAGTTGTGGCTGGTATGTGTCCTCAGCTGCTCACCACCCCTCCAGATATTTAGTTCTTCTAAACACAAGAGTAGCTTAGTAACTTAGCTTAGAGTAACAGAGTAACACTATTGCACCCATTTTCTTGTGTTTCCTAAAACTAGTTCTCAAACATTACCTGTAACACAGCAACACATCCTTAGCACTGACCACCTGAAAGTTCTGTGCTTCCACACCTGTTAACATTCAAAAACTGTCTTCGGATGTTGCCAAGACTCGAGGGCCTGAGCTATAGGGAGAGATTGGGCAAGCTAGGACTTCAAATCATAAGAAGAATTGATAGGGTGAATGCAGTCTCTAACCCAGAGTAGAGCATCAAAACCAGAGCACATAGGTTTAAGGTGTGAGTGCAAAGATTTAATGGTAACCTCAGGGGCAACATTTTCACTCTGAGGGTGGTGAGCATATGGAATGAACTGCTAGGCAACGTAGTTGATACAGGTACAATAACAACATTTAAAAGGCACATGGATAAAAGACTGGTACATGGATAGGAAAGGTTTAGAGGGGTATGGAACAAATGTGGACAAATGGGACTAGCTTAGATGGAGCATCTTGGCCAACAAAGACAAGTTGGATAGAAGCGCAGGTCTCTCTGCTGCATGACTCTGTGACTGATTTCTACAGCTAATTCTAAATCCAGTGTATTTCCATTTGTTAAATCCTTCTATGCATTTATTGCCAGGAATCGGACAATATAAATTTCTTCAAAAAACTGGATTCTCTTACAAAGGACATTCCTCTAATATCTTTGAGGTCAAAGGTGAAGATATTATTATCCAATGCCGATGACTTATCACAAATGAAGTGGTCTGTGCAACAGGTAATATTTTACATTTGATCATTTTTTATTGCTTTTTATTGTCCCCAGTAGCAGGAACCATCTGTGTTTAGGAACTGGATTTCCATTCCTTATTCCTGACTGAAAAGCCTTGCTATCTGGCACATTGTGGCTTTGGAGAAGACTAGATTTGCTTGTAATGTAGATTGTGACTGACTCTCACTCTGTGGGTTTATTCATGAAAAACAATGGTTTATGGAAAAGGTGCGCGTATTAGCTGCAGGGAAAAATGTTTAAAGCGAGGTATACTTGGAAACAAACTACATGTTACTGTGTTACATCTGATGCTTAATCTCTTATCACAGGCTCAGATGCTCTTTGGGAAAGTTTTGGAAGCAAATGGCTACAATATTACTGAAGATATCTTAAGGTAAGTGCATTGGTTAGTTTTGAGGGAGAGAACTTTACTCGGGTACAGAGCTGGTTGAATATGATGTCTACCATGTCTGGATCTAGAGATGGTGCTATTCATAAGAGGGTTGTGCAGAATATCTAATCATGACATCCATATGTCCAATCTTTCCACTGCTGGGATTCTTAGTTTTTTCTCCCCCTGTCATGATCATATTGATTGGCGTTGCAGGCTCGAAGGGCCGAATGGCCTACTCCTGCACCTATTTTCTATGTTTCTATCTACAACTCTATACAATTTCTTGTGATCTTAGGCAGAGTTGTTCCCAAACCACGCTATGATTCAACCCCAAATGTATGTTTTCTATGGTGCATCTGTAGAAGTCTGCAAGTCATCGGTGACATGATGAATGTCATCAGTCTCTGCAGGAAGTAGAGGTGTTGATGTGCCTTCTTGGCTGTCGCATCAATGTGGTTGGTTGACGACACATTGTTGGTAATATTCACGCCAAGAAACTTGAAAATCTCAACCGTTTCCACTTCATCAACATTCATGCTGATGGTGTTTGTACTTCACCACGCTTCTTCGGTGTAGATTCAAGTAGCTAAATAATTTGGAAACGGCTAATGTTAGTGGATTGTTGTAAAAACCCATAAGGTTCACTGTTGCCGTTCAGGGAGGGAAATCTGCTGTCTATACCCACTCCGGCCTGTACATGACTCCATGGATATGGTTGATTCTGAACTGTCTGTTCAGTTCAGGAATTAGACAATAAGCAGGCACACTGACATATTTTGCCAGTTTTGTGCAAAAACTGTTTAATTATGTGGAATTTGTGATTTTATTTTTTGGCATATTTAACACTTCATTCATTCCTTAGCTCCCTTGGTTTTGTGGCACAAGGTGTAGACTGTGCAACCCTGAAACAACTTTCCAAGCCCAATAGATTCCTGAAGCTGCTGCAATTCTTCCGAGACCTGCCGATTGAATTGCCAGTGTCTCTGGTAAGTTTATGAGAGCACCAGGCACTGCAGCAGGTACAGTCCATGCTGCAACTTTACCCTGCACACGGTCAATCTTACACTAGTCACACTGTTGTTTTATCCCAACAGTTCCAGAATCCTGCAATATTAAATATGTATTGATATCAGCAGCTGAGGATACAAACAAACAAACTAAGAGCAGAAATTGACCACTTAGTTTCTCTGTCCTGCACCATTGTTTAACAAAGGTAGACAAAAATGCTGGAGAAACTCAGCGGGTGAGGCAGCATCTATGGAGCGAAGGAATAGGTGACGTTTCAGGTCAAGACCCTTCTTCAGACTGATGTGGAGGTGGGGAGGGGGGGGGGGAAAGAAAGGAAAAGGCAGATACAGTGGGCTATGGGAGAGCTGGGAATAGGAGGGGAAGAAGGGAGAAAGCAAGGTCTATCTGAAATTGGAGGTCAATGTCCATACCGTTGTGGTGGAAACTACCCAAGCGAAATATGAGGTGCTGCTCCTCCAATTTGCAGGGTTAGAGTCTACTCCACTATTTAACAAGATCATGGCTGATCTTCTTGAGTAAAAACAAAACAGCTGAAGGAAGTCATTGAGTCGGGCAGCATCTGCAATAGGAAATGGACAGACATTGCTAGTGTCCCATGGTCAATCTGATTGTGTCTTCCACCCACCTGTAGGACATCTGTCTATCCATATCACTGCTCACTTTGCTTGATTCTCAGTTTCTCAGTGCCTGCTACCACATCTTTAACAATAGCTTTTAACAGTTTTCTACGGACTGATGTTACACTGACTGGGAAATTTGAAAATTAACACCAATGGAGTGACTAACTCACCAACGGCTTCTTTTCTGACCCAAGGATGAAGTGCGTCTGGGCAGTGGGACGTGTCCAGTACAAACTCGTGCTTCCCTGGTATCTGTAATCGTCCTGAATTTATCACTCCCTTCCAATCCCTAATTTATAGCTGTGTTACTTTACTGCTCTCAAACCTTTATGTCATTCATTTGTGTATTTTGATATGTTCCTTCCAATATTCTGACCTGCCACCTGCCTGTGTGTAATTAAATAGGTTGGTGTTATAGTTGGCTGCTGTAAATTTCCCCTTGTGCTGGTAGCTAGTGGGAGAGTCATCGGGATGTCAGTGGGCATGAGAAAGGATGTGTGGGAAAAGGATTGATGCAATTGTTCTGAATGCTGTCGTAGATTGGATGGGCCAAATAGCCTTTTCTACACTGTAAGAAAATATTTAATATACTGTTTATTTGTTCCATACAACTTTAATTTTTCTAGTTGCCACAGACAGTGGCTCTCCCCGGAATATATTTTTCCCCCAATGGAATTTATCTATTCTGTGTATTCCCTTAAATATCAGTCACTGCATTTCAATTGACCAATCTATTAATCTAATCTGCCAATTCACTTTATCTACCTTTGTTTTCATACTCTGTTACTTGCCCTTTCAAAGTTATTTTAAATAAACTCAAAATACTATTCATACAGCCATTCTACTCTTTCCCCAAACTGAATATAAATGTCAATTATATTATCATCTTGGAACCTTTACTTTGAGACAATTAATTGAGTCCAATGAGACGGAGAATTCCAAAGTTATACAGTCCTCTATAAATACATTTCTCTTCATCTCAGTCCATAAACTACTGAGGTGGTGCCCCAATTCCAGTCTCTGTTCTGGGGAAACATCCAAGCCTTTTGCACCTGAATGATATGAATCTTCACTGTACCACACTGAATCTAGGCTAATCTTCCTCCAATGCTCTGTAAAATAGATCTCTAAACCCTTTAAGTATTCTCATGCAATGGCCCACATGACCTCCACCCATACCATCGCATTCAATTGGTTAAACCAAAAATGTGGCTCCCTCTTTAATTAAACTCAAAAGTGTAGCCGCTCTTATTAAAAATCTTTAAAAGAAATGTCCAAACATTTGAAGTAACATGCTCTTATTTACACAGAGAAGTTGTCTGTTGGAAGTACTGAACAGCTTTATCCTCACTGTGGAGACTGTGCAGAGTATGCAACCTCAACTGCTGCTTGACCTCCAGTAAGTAGTCCATCATAGTTACTCCTGGAGATGGTTGGGAATACTGTGTTTGTTGAGGCAACAAACAGCAGCTCAGTCAGCATTTGTAGAGAGAGAGAGAGTGAGAGGCAATGTTTGGGTTTTTTCCCCCCAGTTTCCTCAGTTGCTGCCAAGTCTCTCGGATGTTTCCAGTATATCCTGGAACTATCTCCTCATATTCCTTTATGACACTTCCTCTAGGGAAAGACTAATAACAATAGTATTAGGCAGGAGTTGGGAGAAAAGATCAGGAGCAGGTAAACCCACATCAGATGTGGGCAAAATGTGTTGAAAGGGCAGGTCAGGCAGCATCTGTGGAGGGAATGGACAGGACCCTTCTTCAGCCCAAAATCAAAACAACGCCTCTTTGTTCTCAAGGGTATGTATCATAGTTAGGAAATCATGTTACAGCTGCATAAAAGTTTGGTCCGGCCACATTTGGAGTATTGTGTCACCACATTTGCAGTCGTGGTCACCACATTCAGGAAGGATGTGGAGGCATGTAAGAGGGTGCAGAAGATGTTTACCTGGGAAGAATGCTGCCTGGATTACAGAGAACATAGAACAGTACAGCATAAGAACAATAAGATGAGTCTGAAGAAGGGTCTCGACCCGAAACGTCACCCATTCCTCTCCAGAGATGCTGCCTGTCCCGCTGAGTTACTCCAGCAATTTGTGTCTATCAGCATAAGAACAGGCCCTTTGGTCTACCATGTCTATGCAAAATGTAACACCAAGCCCAACTCTTATCTGCCTGCACAAAATCCATATCCTTCCATTCCCTGCATATTCATATGCCTATCCAAAAGGCTCTTAAATGCCACTATCATATCTGCCTCCACCACCAACCCTGGCTGCATGTTCCAGCCAATCACCACTCTCTGTGTGAAAAAACGTGCCCCTTGCATTTCCTTTAAACATTGCTCGTTTCACCTTAAAGCTCTGCCCTCTAGTATTTGATTTTCCTATCCTGGGAAAAAGGTTCTGACTGTCTACCTTATCTATGCCTCTCATCATTTTATATACTTCTATCAGGTCCCGCAGGCAGATGTGCAGTTTAGATTGGCACCATGGTTAGCAAAGACAAGTCTGTTCATGTGCTGTTCTGTTCTATGTTCTATATTTTCTGACAGTAGAGGCCATTCACCATATTAAATCAATGCCAGGTCTCAAATGATCCTGTTCCCCCGCAAACAATTCCCCCTCACATGCACATTCACTCTTTCCTGTTTCTCCTACCGCTCATCCACGCCAGAAATAATATCCAATTAACCTGCATCTTTGGGATGTGAGAAGAAACCCATATAGTCACAGGGAGAACGTGCAAACATCACATAGGCAGCACCAAAGATCAGGATTGAACCTGAGACACAGGAGCTGTGAATCAATGGCCCTAATAACTGCAGCACCATGCCACTAATCCACCTTTCCTTACCCCTGCAAATCCTGTGATTATCTTGGAGATATCTATCAGTCATCCCTTAACCTTTTTCCATTCTGGAAAAAAATATCTGACTACTTAATCTCTCAATTATTTTTTTGCAGACTATTGAAAATTAGAAGATTTCCCATTAACATAACACAGCAGTTGCTGCAAGTAATTGTGAAAAACCCGATTCCATTCTTAAAGCTGCCAAGTTCGAAGCAAAGTCTGATGGTTGACTGGATTGTACAAGTACTGGTAAGATTCTAGTTGCCTCTATGTAATTTCACAGTGCAGGAAACAAGCTGTTTGTCTCGTTTCTCTACACCGAATTTTTAATAGCAGAGCAATTTTTTTATTTTTAAAAAGCAATACCACTATTTATTTAGTACCTTAAAGGGTTGTTTAACATCTTCCCAACTTCAGAACTTCCCACAGGTTTGATAAACATATTAAGTATGAAATATAATTGCCAATTTGCTCACCACAAGCTTCTGTACACTTAACCAAAATGCTACCTGGAGGGGAATAGCAATAAGGCGAAGATTAACAAATTTGGATCATTTTCTCTATAAAATTATCTGGGAGGTTCAGGGGAAACCTAACAGAAGTATATAAAATTATGAGAGGCATAGATAGGATCGACAGTCAGAACCTTTTTCCCAGGATGGAAATATTAAATAAATATCTAGAGGGCATAGCTTTAAGGTGAGGGGAGAAGGTTTAAAGGAGCTGCGTAGGGTAAGTTTATTTTACACAGGATGGAAGCAGACACAATGGTGGCATTTAAGAGGCTTTTAGAAAGGCACATGGATATACAGGGATATGGAGAGATATGGATCATGTGCAGGCAGAGATTAAACATAGAAACAGAAAATAGGTGCAGGAGTTGGCCATTCGGCCCTTCGAGCCAGCACCACCATTATATGATCAAGGCTGATCATCCATAATCATTACCCCATTCCTGCTTTCTTCCATATCCCTTGATTCCATTACACCTAAGAGCTATATTGAAACTTTCTTGAATACATCCAGTGAATTGGCCTCTGCTTCCTCCTGCGGCAGAGAATTCACAATTCACAATTCTCTGGTTGAAAAAGTTTTTCCTTATCTCAGATTAGTTTAGTTTAGCAACATGTTTGCCTCAGGCATTGTGTGCTGAAGGGTCTGACACTGTTACTGTACTATTCTATGTTCAATATGTTCTATATTTACAAGCAATGTTAAACTAGTTTAGTGTTCATGGGATAAATTGCCGTTGGAGTACTCGCCTGCATTTCCTCAGAACAATCCCATGGGATTTTGTACCAGAGCTTGGTTTCATTACTCATTGGGAAGTTGGTAGCCCCCGACAGCAAAGCAATTTCCCATCACTGCACCAGAAGTCTCTGGATTAGAGTGAACTCATAACCTACTGGGTCGGAGGTGAGCATCCTACCCTCTGAACCACAGTTTAACAACTAGTAGTGACACATCATAAATTTGAAGGGAAATATTATTTCTGATGGTATAAGTAGACAATTACTAGATTGTTGTTTGATTTGTAATCCCGTCAAAAATAAGGTAATATTTTTAATATTCATCTGGTAAATCTCTGATAGAATCATCTGAAGACTTTATCTGGGATAGAAAATCTGTCACTGAGAGGGTGGCTTCAATTTGGAAAATACTGACTGAGAGGGTGATGGGGGCAGATTACACTCACAGCTTTTAGTAAGTGTTTAAGAGGGACTGCAGATGCTGAGAATCGAAGGTTACACAAAAAAGCTGGAGAAACTCAGCGGGTGCAGCAGCATCTATGGAGCGAAGGAAATAGGCACAAACGTTGCCTATTTCCTTCGCTCCATAGATGCTGCTGCACCCGCTGAGTTTCTCCAGCTTTTTTGTGTAGCTTTTAGTAAGTGTCTGGATGAGCAGGGAAATTGGCATGGCAGAGAAGGCTACAGACTAAGTGGGTAAATGGGATATTCTGAAATGAGTTCTTGATGGTCAACAGGGACAGGTTGGGCCAAATGGCCTGATTCTGTGCTCTGGGACTCTATGCCTCTATGACAATAGTATTCTGAATTCAGCTCAGACTTCCCAAGGAAGTTTGATGTGCGTCAAAGGAGGAATATTGAGGTATAATGACAACGAGCAATAAATAATGTTTCAGCTTGCTGGCTGGAACATCCTTCGGGCTTTCTGAAAAAATGATTAGGATTTAAAAACAGAATAAAACCACAGATATTTCACAGTGATGGGCTGTAAGTAGATTAAGATGAATAAAAACTTTCTCATACATTAATCATTGCATTAAACTACAGCCAGTTTTACCCGGTGCAGATTATTTCCCAATACTCACCTTTTTCAGAATTTATACGGCGGAAGATTTACCAAAGCAGAGTTTGATCTACTGGGATTTGCAATAGCTTTTATTGCTGATGAAATATTCATAGCGATCCCTAGGATAGAGATAAAGAGAAACCTGGTGAAGATGAAAAATTATTGTTTTGATGGACAGAAGAAGTTGCTGCTGGGAGACATGTTAACTAAAGACACCATGTTTGGGTAGGTAACAACATCTTCAGAGTTGCCTGTTTCACTGAGATAGGATTAATCTGTAATATGGATTGTAATTTACCAGATTAAATGCAGGCTGCAGCAGTGACAAATCTATTCTGAGTTAGGGAAGAGATGATTGCAAAATTATTCTTGTCAATCATTCCTGGAGCCTGTACATCCTGAAGGACTCTTCCCACCCTGGACACAACCTGTTCCACCTGCTGCCCTCTGGCAGACGGTACAGGTCTTTCAAAACTCGCACAAACAGACTCAGAGACAGCTTCTACCCCATAGCCATACGTGAACTTCACAATGCAAAATATGTAATAACACTCACATTCAACTGAATGGTTCTACCTCAGCTGCTATTGTTATTTATCTGTAATTTTTTTTAATATGTATATATTTTTACCTTTTCTTATATATTTAAAATTGCTCTTGCGAATCGCACCGTGGGATTGACTTTTAAATTTTGTTGTACCATGTGCAATGACAATAAAGAGATTCATTCATTCATTCATTCATTCACATAACTGAAGTTGATTTTACACAAATATATTAGTTTTATATTAATCGAAAAAGTGCTGGAGAAACTCAGCAGGTCATGGCAGCATCTCTAGAGGACATGGGTGGGTTTAAAGAAGGATCTCAACCTGACAAGTTGCCTGTCCATGTCCTCCATAGACCTGCTGAGTTACTCCAGTACTTTTTATTTTCTGCTAAAGAAAAGCACAAAATGCTGGCCTAGAACTGCAGCATTTGCAGCATCACGCACATGATGAACGAAGACCAGGTCTTCAGACAAAGTGGAGCTTAAGGGTAAAGGGGTAATTCGTGGCAGAATACACAGATACATTTTTCAGTTTAGTTTATTGTCATATCTACCGAGGTTCAGTAAAAAGCTTTTTTGTTGTGTGCTATCCAGTCAATGGAAATACCATACGTTGTTACAATCAAGCCGTTCACATGGTGTACAGATACAGAATAGAGGTAATAACATTTAGTGCAAGATAAAGTGAAGTAAAGTCTGATTAAACGATAGTCCAAGAGTCTCCAATGTTGTAGAAGGTAGCTCAGGACCGCTCTTTAGTTGGTGATTGAATAGTTCAGTTGCTTGATGACAGCTGGGAAAGAAAGACCCAGTTAGTTCCGCTGTAATATCCAGCTCATCCCTCACCTTGTGGCATTCCTAAAAAAACCTCATGTTAGAGAAATCAATTGTGGCAATAGTAGATAGCGAGTTGGGGGCTAGAGAGTTTCAGACATAATAATAAGTATTTTACCTACATAAAATAAATAATGTTTTTTTATTAGGAATAAGTTTATTTTTGTTACCATGAGCCAAAAATACTAAAGACATTTTGTTACCTTGCTTAATAGAGTATCATTGTGCAAATGGCAATAGATTCCATTACTTGACAATTTCACCTGTGATTAAAGTAGTGGTTGTGCTCTTAAGAGTCAATGATATCTGATTACTGTGGGGGAGGCTACATGGAAACAAGTGTTTTCCTCCTGTACTGTTTACATCCAAGGCAGGTTTTTTTCTGCTTGTCAATTTTCAAGGTAACTTTTAAATGGTTCTCTAGTTGCTGATTAAAACCATGTTATAGTGGAATAGGCATGGGTATTGTAACTAGTGATCCCTAGTTTATTGGTCGTATTATATCCAATTTAGTTTAGTTTATGGTTGTCACGTGTACAGAGGTACAATGAAAAGCTTTTGTTCGCAAGTTATCCAGTCAATGAAACGACTATATATGATTACAATCAAGCCGTCCACAGTGCTCAGATAAAGAGTACAACATTTAGTGCAAAATGAAGTCCAATAAAGCTAGATTAAAGATAATCTAATGGTCTCCATTGATGTAGATGTGAGATCAGGATCACTCTGTAGCTGAGGAGAGGACTGTTCAGTTGCCTGATACCAAACAGTCCATGAACCTGAAGGTGTGCGTTTTCAAACATCTGTCCCTCTTGCCTGATCGGTGAAGGTAGAAGAGGGAGTGAACAGGGTGAGACTTGATCCTTGATTATGCTGGTGGTCTTGCCGAGGCAGTGTGAAACTTGTATTACAGCAGAATTACTTGTATGAACCAGTCATTTTAAATTCATGCATTCTATTCCTACTTTAAGCGAATACATCATTTTGATATTAGTTATCATGAAATATTAAAACATATTAGAGTGTGTGCAGTGGAGTTGATTGGGCCTTTAACCTTTCCTGGTAGTGCAGGTTAGTAGAAAGCCAGGAAGGGTGGCTGTAGTGTGATGTTTACATAAACCTTTTGCATAATAAATATATTTTATAATGAAAGAACACATGGTGACATTTTAATACATTAATAATAAACAGCAACATGTCTATGAGTTATATAATGAAGCTGTGCTTATTCTACCATTAGTAGAGTACAAGCGAACTCAAACAATCCCATGGTACATTCTGTTTGAACTCTTCCTATACAAAAGTAAAGATAAATGGTTTAACACCGTAACCATAGCAGGGATGGAAATTTTATCCATTACTTTTACAATTGCTACAGAGTGTGGTTTCCATCCTGTGATCATCAGACAGTAGTTTAAGAAGAAACTGCGTTGCAGAAATCATGGGGAATGTTGGATGCTTGTGCCAGGCATAAAATTGCTTTAATTAACCATATAACTATATAACAATTACAGCACGGAAACAGGCCATCTCGGCCCTACAAGTCTGTGCCGAACAACTTTTTTCCCTTAGTCCCACCTGCCTGCACTCATACCAGAACCAGATATACCACAACCAGACTTATTCACAGCTCTCTAATTGTATCAATTTAAACAGTTCTTCCTTTTCTCCAGTGACCCTGTTAACTGGACCTCGCTGATCTTGGACAAAGTGGATCGCCTGCTTTTCTTTCTTTCCATTGAGGATATACAAAAACTTCCACAGGTACTGTTCCCTGATTATTATTAACCGCTGGTGTAGAGCCTAGGCCAGGCTACATCTGGAGTGTTGCCCCCAGATCTCAGGAATGAGATGAACACCTTGATGGATTCTCCAGCCGATACAGGCTTGGAACATTACACAATGAAGGCGGCTTGTCCTTTCTTGAGGCCGGAATGTCCAAGGAGAACCAATTGATGCGTTTCAGATGATTAAAGGTTTGACAGGGTAGCAAGAACGAACCTAATAGGGGCAATCCAGAATATGAACATAACTCTAGGTAGCACTCAGAAAGTATAAATAAATCTCCATACCCAAAGGACAGGTGAAATCTGGCAAACTTTCCCCATCCTTCGTGAGCAGTGAAAGCCAGTGATCAGTTGTTGATTTCCAAATTAAGGTAAACAAAAATGCTGGAGAAACTCAGCGGGTGAGGCAACAACTATGGAGAGATGGAATAGGCGACGTTTCGGGTCGAGACCCTTCTTCAGACTGATGTTGGGGTGGGGGGGACCAAATTAAGGTAGTTTTTGCTACGTAGAGCAATATATTAAGGGTTGTGGAGAAAAGTGGGTAAATGTGGTCAAATTATATAATCTAAGTAATACCAGGCATATGGGCCTGTTCCCTGTATATCTCATTATATGGCCAGGGTCCCAACCAGAAATATCGATGATTTCACTGCCTCCCCAGATGCTGCTTGACCTACTGAATTCCTCCAGCAGTTTGTATTTTGCTCAGTACACAGAGGAGTTTGGAGGGGAATTGGACAATACTTGTGAATTGTGAAAGCGTATATAATCACATGAATCAATAGTCCAGTAAGAATCAGGAGAGGACAAAGTATGTAGTGAATAGATGAATTAATCCGAGCAAACCTTCCTGACAATCGCAGTGAGAAGATTCAAAAATCCAAACCTTTTTTCACCCTTTCAGGATGTTTTGATCTTGGAGAGGATTGAGATGTTGTTTCACAGCCAAAAGCAATGGGAGGATAGTGAGTTTGGTTCCACCTGCCAGCAAACAATGGAAAAATCTGATCGTGATGATCTATTCAGAAAGCAACGAATATTATTACAAACTGCAGTTGGCCTTCTCAACACCAGACAGCGGCAGGCCAGGAATGGTGAGGATGGGTGACCCTGCCCTTGGCTACTGTACCTCATCTCTTCAGCCCAGTCTTTTCCTCTCTTGGCTCCTTTAAAGCAACCTCTTTGATATACTATGTTGGTTACATCCTGATCTTCTCCTTTTGTGGCTTTGTGTCCATTTCAACTGCGTCCAGTTGTCTGAAGCACGATGGGATGTTAAAATTGCTGTTATGTTTTACCTGAGGACTGGCGTTATACATTGGGATTCAACCTTAAAGCGGGCGACACAGCAGCGGTAGAGTTGCTGCCTTACAGCATTAGAGACCCGGGTTTGATTCTGACTAGAGATGCTGTCTGTACGGAGCTTGTACGTTCTCCCCGTGACCTGTGTGGGAGGGGTTTCTCTGGGATCTCCGGTTTTCTCCCACACCAAAAAACGTACATGTTTGTAGGTTAATTGGCTTGGGTACAATAGTAAATACAATAGTAAATTGTCCCCAGTGTGTTGGATAGTGTTAATGTGCGGGATCGCTGGTCGGCGCGGACTCGGTGGGCCGAAGGGCCTGTTTCTGCGCTGTATCTCTCAACTAAATGAAACTAAGTGTTTACCTGTTAATTTTGACTTGAGCAATGCCTGTCCAGAGGGACTGGGTACAGAGTCAGTTCCGTGAGTCCAGCAGTGAGAAAGGAAATGGACCTCATGAGAGGTAAACCATCCATCATCTCGAACTGGAGAGACAGACATCCATGTAAAAGCACTTGGTAAAAGGAAGGTTCTAATTGCACTTGTTCTGTGTTAGACCCTGTCTTGACCTGCAGTGTTATACGCACCACCCTTCCCTCTGCATGGACCATTGATTTGTTGACTGGCATGGCGGCCGATGATTTCACCAACTGTTTGGAGATGATTGGCCAAGACCCAAACTTTCAACCATTCGAACTGTTTCAACTGCTGGAGAGGGTGAAGCAGGTACCAACGTTGCACAACACAACATTGAGATCAGAAAACTGCATGGTTGAATGGTCTCCCACTGTGAATTACTGTGTTAAATCTGTAATTATGGAACCCTGTGTTTTCTACTGAGTTCATATTTATTCACGCTTTATCACCATATATTTTGTTTCAATGTATTTTACTAATGGTTTATATGAATTGCAGTAATCAAAGTAAAATATGTGTCATAGATAGGGTATAGTTCTATCCAGCAGCATTTAAAACTGGTTTCTGAACACAGCTCTGGTGACATGCAAATTTATTGTCGCCTTCAGCTTTTATCTGAATAATCACAGAATTAAAAAAAAAAAACTCCTGGAAGAACTCAGAGGGTCAGGCAGAATCATTGGAGGGAAATGGACAAGCGACATTTCAGATTGGGACCTTTCTTCAAGACTGGAGTGGAGGAGAGACACATGGTAGAAAAGGGTGAGGGGAAGGGGTGTGACAAGAGCTGGCAGGTGGCAGTGGGAAGGAACTGTAGATGCTGGTTTACACCAAAGATAGACACACAATGCTTGAGTAACTTAGCGGGACATGTAGCATCTCTGCAGAGAAAGAATGGGTGATGTTTTGAGTCGGGAAGAAGGGATTCGACCCAAAACGTCACCCATTCCTTCTCTCCAGAGGTGCTCCCTGCTCCGCTGAGTTGCTCCAGCATTTTGTTTCTATCTTGGGTGATATTGGAATCCAGGTTAGGAAGGGTTGATTGGCAGACGAGTCGTGTGAGGGAGAGAAGGGGGAGATAGTAACCAAGGGTGGAGCTGATAAGTGGAGAAGCCAAAAGGGTGCAAATGGTGGAATCTGATCAGAAAGCATGGTGGGGAGTTCTGCCTCACAGAATGATTCTACTCTGTCAGATCTACAGGCTTGTATCAGCGATACCACCCCGGGTGATCGAGCAGCTTGGACGAATAGCAACCGAGTTCTCAGAAAAGGATTTGGCGAGGCTGGACCTGTCGGATCTGGGTGCAGTGGCAGCCCTGGGGAAAACTGCAGAGTGGACCAACAGGAAGGTATCTGACCCCAACTAATGATGCCAATGTGAAGCTTGGTAAAGAGAAGCTGCATGTGAATCTGGAAGGGGAAATGGATAAGGATGTGTGGGGGACATGGACGTATATAGCAATTTAAAGTGGTATCCTGGTTGGCATTGACATTGTGGGCCAAAAGGCCTGTTCCTGAGTGGTTCCTGTTCTATGGTGTGTGTGCAAGGCAGGTGTGCAACAGGCCTTTTCACCTAAACCGTGAATTCATCTGGTTCGCTCAATGAGAAACAGAAATGCATTGATCAGCTGAAGCCCCAGACTTGACCCTTGGGTCAGCCCTGAGGGAGCTGATCTCATTTCAGGGCAATACGACTACAGTGATTGGCATCTGCTTTCCATGAAGAAATAGCAGTGAATCTGGTCTTGGTCTCCGATATTCATCAGAGGGCTTGGACGATCTAAATAGCCACCATTAGTGGCTTGCCTCAATCCTGAACTCTAGAATGAACTCCATCAGCTTGAGATCACTCCACTACCCTCACCCCACCCCCCATTCTCCTCGATTCAAATACTCTTTGATTGGAATGCGCTGTCTTTAAGGAGATTAGGTGATTTTCAAAATAATTTGGATGTTTGAACACGTGAACAATGACTCGGAGGGTGGGGATGGCAGAGTAACACTTTAAAAGAATTTACCGTACATAAACACGATCATCCTAGGCTATTAGCAGCTCTGAAATGGGTTTAGATCCACAGGAGTTGGGTAGATGAATGAATCCAAACCTTGAATTTGGCATCATAACAAATGGATAAAGCTTTGCCCTTCTCATACAATATTTTGCACTAAAGGACTATTTAATCTTTGTTGCAGCTCACTGTATTGTTTACAACCTTCCTTCGTGTGAACAGACTCAGTGTGGAGGAGCTGGATTCAGTCAGTCTGGTTGCTCTAGGCCACATCATCTGTGGCATCAAACTGGCTGACATAGCTGCAATAAACCCAGTGGAATTCAGGTAGGCACCGCCAGACTTACTCAGAGTTGTCATCAAAGCTCAAGCTTTCATTTTGGAAGACCAGGGATTGTTCAGGGCAATGAGTGGCATAAGTGCATTTGTGGGGGCTCGGTTAAATAAACTAAGGAAGTGAAGAGTGGAAAGGTATGTGGATGGGGTGGGATTCAGAGTGGTGTGAGAACGCGTCTTTGGAGCATAAACACCAACTGAATGGCCAGGTTCCGTGTGTACATTTTACAGAAATGCTGCTGAACATTAGTAATGAAATGTTGCAATGGTGTGCATATCAAATTCCTTTGTTCTCCCTGTTCCACAACTTTGAATTTTACATTTACTCTTTTTAATTACAAACAAATGTGATTCCCGAATGGTGTACGACTCGTGGTGCTGGTGCATCTCAGCATGGCAGTTCTATGGATTGGGAGCCTGAGACTGTCGTGTGAAGAGTCCCAGCTTCACGGCCTGGTCAAGCTCGTCACTCGCACAGAGACGTTCGGAGACGTCAGTCAGTGGCGAGCTGAAGAGTTCATTGAAATCGGTTCCATTGCATGTAAGCAACTTTCCAGTTAAAGCCCTGTCCCACGGTACGAGTTCATTCAAGAGCTCTCCCGGAGTTTTAAAAAAAATCAAACTCATGGAAGCTCGTAGAATGTACATAGCGGGTACGTTGGAGCTCGGGGACCTCTCTTAGCAGCTCGTAACGTTAACAGCAAGCAATTGGAAAACACGGTAAGCTCAGAAAGACTCGTGAAGATTTTTCAACATGTTGAAAAATGTCCACGAGAGCCCCGAGTACCTAGGAGCGGCCATAATCCGTAAATCTCCGAGTTCGAATCGGGGCAAACTCGGGAGAACTCTTGAATGAACTCGTACAGTGGGACAGGGCTTTTAGCGTGTAAATGTGGCCCTTCGTAGGATATAGCTTATCCTCATTTTTACATGAAGAATTTTATCAACATCCAAAGAGCAGATTATCTGATGTAAAAAAAAAAAGGCGCTGGAGGAACTCGGGTCAGGCAGCATCTGTGGAGTCAGAGGGATGGTCGACCTTTCAGCTCATTACCCAGCAACAGGCCGGTATAAAGAGGTGAGGAGGGGTAACATTGGGCCTTGGCAGGAGGAGAGGTGACGTGCAGGTGGAGTCAAGGATAGGAGGAATGTGGGGGGGGGGGGGGGGGGGATATAAAGACCAGCTGGTGGGTGATAGGTGAAAACAGATAAGGAAAAGTATGGGCAGATGGTGGCCGGTAAGGGAGGAGGTAGTAGCAGGGGTGGAAGTTGAGAAGAGGAACTAGATAAGAGACGGTAGATGGGCAGATGGAACAAGGTACGGGAGATTAAACTAGGAATGAAGTAACCCACGTGGATAGACCCCTGGGTGATGGACAGCTGGAAGTGTGAAAGGTGAACGTAGGGAAAGAGAACTTGGGTTCAATGTTGATGCGATTGGGATACAGGCAACCAATGTGGAAAATGTGTTAGTCTTCTAGTATCCATTTAGCCTCCAGCTGGTCGTGTAGGCTGAAGACTGACAGTTCGGTGTGGAAGTGGGAAGGGGAGTTGAAGTGACTTGCACTGGGAAGATCGGGATGGCTGTTGTGCTCTGTAAAACGGCCACCTATTCTACACTTGGCCGTACTAATATAGAGGAGACTTAATCAGGGGCACCGAAAGCAGTAGGAAAGATTTGAAGACGTTCACATGAGCTGTTTAGGTGCTTGGATGGTGGTGAGGGAGGAATTGTAGGGCAGGTGTTGCAACTTATGTGGTTGCCAGGGAAGGTGTCGGGGATTAGAGAGGTATGAGTGGATCTGTGTCTCACGGGAAGTGTGGTGCTTGCAGAGAGCAACTAGTGGTTGGGATCACGTTGGAGGTGGGGGGAAATGGCACTGAATGATGTGCTGAATGTGGAGGCTGCCAGGGTGAAAGGTTACGACCACGGGGAACTCTGTCCCTGTTCTGTATGGGGGTGAAACCAGACATCCGGCAAACAGAGGAAACACGAGTGAGGGATCTATCAACTACGTGAGAAGAAGAATTATCTGCAGCCTCTTGTGTCTCTGGACAATCTGGTGATTCTTCTCTCGGGACGAGTCCTGGGACCTGGTTACGTGCAACTTGGCTGCTGAGCTTCTACTTTACGGGAATGGTCACATCAGTAAATGAGACGGTGAAAGGTGATATAACAGCAGATACTTTCATAAGGCTCGTTCCCTCACTGTCAGAACCGATCTCAGTCCATTAGTTCTAATGGCTTTTAACTATTCAGTCCTTTGTACTTATTCTTCCAGTCAATTTGATCTTAGTTGATCTGCACTTCATTCCATTACTGGGTTTGCCTCACGCACTCTGATATCCTTACTCCACAAACCTCAACTGTGTCAGTTGATCTGCGGCATCAGTTTATCAACAAAGGATTCAATATTTCCGTTCTTCTTTGTCCAGTCCACAGGTCTTTCATGGCAGCATTTGGGGGGTCAGGAGGAGAAACGATAACTGGTTTCACAAAAAAAGTCACAAAGTGCTGGAGTAACTCAGCACGTCAGGCAGCATCTCTGGATAACATGAACTGGTGACGTTTTGGGTCGGGACTCTTCTTCAGCTGAGTTGCTCCAGCACTCTTTGGAGTCAAGAGTGTTCAATTGTCATATGCTGCAGGACAGCAACAATGAAATTCTTACTTGCTGCAACTTCCCAGGCACATTTGCACAATAAATATACACTAATCAATAATTCTGTAAATTACAGTAATCAGTAATACTGGATAACCAGGCTATGATAGTGCAACAGAGATCCAACAGTTTATGAAAGTACAGACTAGGGAGAAGGGAGGGGAACCGATGCAGAAGCTTTTAAAGGGAGGGGGTATATTTTATTGTTTATAAATGTACTTGCTGCCGTTTACTTAATATTTATTTGACTTTTTTCTCACTGCAATAGCTGGTCTTCCAGATATGGTTCTCTCATCACTGGTCAAGGAACAAGTTGAAGGACTCAGCCCTATTGCTATTGCAACTCTGCCGCCAAAGAAACTCTCAGTACGTGTGTAACCTTCTCCATCAATTGTCACAAGATATTGAGCCAGATATGTCACGCTTGCTGTCCATGTGGATTCCAGCCCTTTAAAAGAGAAGCTCCAACACAGCATAGTTCTGCCATAATGCACTAGTTGTGTTCCGAAGAAAGTTTGTCGTAGAGAAAATCATGTTATTAGAAATGATTGTATCAAGGGGGAAAATAAGGTTAGAGTCTAGAGAGTTTCAGACTCACAAAAACAAAGCTATTCTCCGCACGTTTATTTCAAAAATAAAGGTATTTTTTAATAGCTATAAATCTTTGTAACTGCAAACAAAAAATACTGAAGACCGTATCTTATAGTTTTTAACAGAGTATCATTGCACAAGTGTTAATATGGAGGTGATTGTTTGTCAATTCCAATGGCCACTTGTGAAACTGCCAGACTGTGTTTCTGAGAGTATCCGGTTACTGCGTTGAGATTACATGGAATCAATCACTGACTTCCCCCAAGACAGTTTTTTTTCTTCTTGTCAATTCTCAAAGTAACTTTTAAATGGTTCTCAATCACAACTGTATTATAACCAAAGTGGTCCACATAATAATATTATACATTCATGTCATAGGAACAGAATTAGGCTATTTGGCACATATCTAGTGTTTTCTAATTCATGTGTTGTATCCAATTTGCATTATAGAAACACTTGTTATATCAGAATTACCTGACCTGTATTGTTTTTTTTTCTTCCCATTCTGTGCTGAAGTTGTTAATTGTTTGCAAGAATACTCATTTATTCAATTATAGGGCCAAGAGTGGTTTCCCTATCTCCAAGATCTTGTAGGCTTCCACACCAACTATTTTTTTCTTTTGAGTTAGTGCTGGCTCAGAAGAAGCTCATTTTCTGAGTCAGAGTTTGCAAATTCAAATCCCAATCCACATGCTAAATACCAGAATCTAGGCTGACACTTAGCCCAGTACTGAGAGATAGAGTGGTCTAATTGGAAGTGGGATCTCTAAGTTGAGACATTGAAGATCTTGCAACACTATTTCAAAGAATGGGTTATTCAATATTTCATAAATTCATGTGATAGGAGCCAAATTAGGCCATTCGGCCCATCTAGTCTACTCCACCACTCAATGAATCATGGCTGATCTATCTCTCCCTTCTAAACCCATTCTCATGCCTTCTCCCCATAACCCATTTATTCTGTATTCAACATTGTGAAAATATTAACCAATTTATTGCTGTTCATGTGAAACCTGTAGAAATGTTTTCCCCATTACAACAGCTCAAAAATAACTTAGTGGACCATTGAGACCTTGATGAGCACTGTAAAAATAAAAGATTTTCCAGTTTTTCATGTTAAATATTCCATCTGATAGAATGTTGTGATTATTTCTTGCTCATTCCTGCCACCCTCCTCGTTTATATGTTATTAATTTGATGTAGCCTCAAATTCCTGTTCCCATAGCTTCATGTGAAATAATATTACAGATTGGGGCTTCCATTTCCAGTAACTATTTTCTATTCCTGCCGGTTGTTCATGCTGAATGGCCCTGAAGAGCCGAGTTTCTCCTATAATTCCTCCTAATCAAGTCCTTTGATGCTTGTGGTCAATGTTGTGACTCACTTCCTACACTCAACTGCATTGTTTGCGTCACATTGATCAGAATCGGAGTCAGTGCTCAAGGTGGGTCTGACCAGTGGATCTGACCAGAACTGGGTAGAACTCATCTGGGCATATGTAAAATATTGTCCATAAACCTTCCATATTCTCCAAAGAAAGCAGTATAATATCCTATCTGAGTTTCCACTTCCAACATACCAGCGCACATATCATCGGCATAATATTTAAGCTGCTTCAGTCAAATACCTTCAATAAATGCAGCCAAATAAGTTATTTCACTTGTTTTACCGATTCCCTCTTTCCTTCCTGTGTCAGGTTGTATTTAGTCCTGCGCAGATTCGCATGTTTAATTATCAGCAGGCGGTGGCTGTGACTCCCGCCCAGTTGAAGGAACTCGGTGATGTGCAGAAGAAAGCTTTGGACATGGTCCTCACATCGTGGCACAGAACAGCAATTGACATAAGAGGTAAACACTGGCCCGTTGCCAGAACATCACATGGAATGTACTGCACAGAAACAGGCCACTTAACCCCTACTCCTTTCATTGACTCATGTTCAGGACATGGGCATACATAGCAAGCCAGACTTATTGCCCTCTGTAACTGTGCCTCAGATGATGGCAGTGAGTCATCTTCTTGAACTTAGCAGTCTTTCTAGTGAAGGGGGTCTCACAATCAAATTGTGTCAACTAACTGTTGAGCCGTCCCGAGGTGTTGTGGATCTAACTCAACGAAACACCAGTGAAGGGAGGTGCCCATATGATATACTCATGATCATGCATCAACATGATCAGTTTAATAAAAAATATGCTTGTAAGCATGTAGGTAGTTGTTTATTGTCCTTAGCATAAGTTGGTATAATTGATTTAGATAGTGCTTTGGCTTGGTTGTCTTGGTTGAGTGCTTATCCTGGTGTTATAGCACAAGTACTTAGCGTTTTAATTGTCATGTGTGGGGATTCCAGAATTTAGATACATTGAGGATGGACTGCTGATATTTTTCCAAGTCCAAATGTTGTGTAGCTTGGAAGGGAAACTGCAGATGATGGAAGTAGAAGTCACCGCATTTGGAGGAGTTTTTCAGAGTATCCTGAACAAGTAACTGCAGTGGATTTTATACATTGTGCACATTGCAGTCAGTGTTGAAAGTGATGGATGGCGTGCAAGTCAAATGAGTTTGTATAATGTTAAGCTGCTGGACTTGTTGGAGCTTCAATTATTTAAACCGAACCTAAGCATCCTTTCTTCCTCCATCCAGCAAGATTAGCCTTCCCTTTTTCCATTGAATTCTAATCCAGCTTCCACTTAACTGCTTCCATGCTGTTCATTTTACCTGCTATTGCAACACTGCCTTAGTCATCAGGTGGGTAAAGCTGAATGTTGTTGAGTCGTGATGAGTTCTTAATGATAATAGTGCTTAGGATAAAGCCGGCTGAAATATAATGAGCGTTCAGATTTAACTAGATTTGAAAATGTAAGAATTTTATCAGATCTCTAATACAACACCAGGCATCCTTTTGATTAATGGACAAGAGGATACTAGTGCTCTGGGAAACCAGCAGTCCATTGAAAACAAACTGTGGTGTTCCCACATTCCATCAGTAACCTGTTGCAGCCACCAAATTGCACCTCACAAATATATCTGCCCAACCCTGCAACATCGAACATACCTTATGGCCTTTTTAAGTAAAGTTAACTATTTGGTCTTTGATCTAAATTGGCTCATGCACTCACAGAATAATCCCTCATCCCTAAACCCTCTACTATTGAATTTCATCTCTTTCTCCTCCCTCAAGAACCTCCTCAAAATCCACTTGCTGTAGCAAACCTATTAACTTATTCTTTTCTTATGAATAATTACTAATTAAATAGTCTACAGAATGGACCCGACCCAAAACATTGCCTATCCATTCCCTCCACATATGCTGTCTGACCTGCTGAGTTACTCCAGCACTTTGTGCTTTGCTGACAATGAAGTAAACTCGTGACATGTGTTAACTGTAGCTGGTTATTAATGAACTGAACTCTATTCCCTCTATTTGTAGGAAGATCATCTGGAAGAAATCTGTGTGCGAGCTTGAATGGAGTACTGTTGTGTCTGATTTGTAGTCTTTTACATACAAGACAAGAAGCTCGTCTGTAACAATTAAAATATACATTTATCTTGTGTTGCCCTATATTTGTATGTACCTTTGTCCAGCTTTGCATTCACGTGTGGAGCTGACTGCAGAATTCCATGTTTGAGAGATTTTGTACTTGTGATTCAGACTTTCTCATTTTTGTTTGCTGAGCTTAGCTCTTTTTTGTTTTACTGAAATTGTGTGGTTAAATAAAGAATTGATTTTTGCTTTGGATTAATTTAACTGTCTCACAAGCAGTTGATTTTCTGTTGTAAGGTCTGTATCTCTCTCCACAGATGCTGTCTGATCTGCTGAGTGCTCCCAGCATTTCCTGTTTTAATTTCAGATTTCTAGCATATGCGTTTTAAATTTGATTTTTAACTGTTATGTAACTGAGATCTGAGAAAATAATCCAAGTTTGTCCAACCACTCCATACAGCTCATACTCTAGCAACATACTGGTGAATCTATTCTGCACCCTCTCCAAAACCTTCATATCCTTCCTGTAATGCTCCAAACTTTTATATTCAAAGCCTTGACCAAAGAAGGTAATTTTACAAATGCCCTCTTCCCCACTCTATATATTTGTGTTGTCACATCAAAATATATGGATTTGTATTCCAAGATCCCTTTGTATATTAGTGCTCCTGAGGGTCCTCCCAATTATTGTATACTATATTTGACCTCTCAAAGTGGAACACCTTACACTTGAACTTCATATTCAATGTCCCTCATCCCCTCAATGGTCCCTTATCCCCTCAATGGTCCCTTATCCCCTCCATGGTCCCTCAGTCCATCAACATTGGTCAATGTCCGGTTCTCCCTCAATGACCCTCAGTCTGGCAGTCCCTCAGTGACCAACTGACTCTCAGTGTCCTTCATTCCCTCAGTGACCAATGGTCCCTCAAAATCTTCCTCAAGTGTTCCTCATTTCCCTCAGTGTCCGGCTTGGCGCCAGTGGGGGGGTGAGGGGGGGGTCAGGTGGGCTCGTGGCCGAAGCGAACGGACAATCGCTCCGCACGAGCTTTCCTTCTCGCGCTGAAGTTTGCCCGGTTTCGCGCAGACGAACAGCGGGCTCCGCCAATCGGATGGACTGTCCACGCCATGGCCCAAAGGCGTGGCCGGAGCAATGTCCAATGGTCAGCGAGGGGGGCGGGACATGGCGGTGTCTATAAAAGACGGCGCTGTCCAGGCACCGTCCGCAGTGTCCGAGGGTGAGTGGCCGGAGAAGAACCTCGACGCGCGCCCTCAGCGCGAGTGGACAGCGGCGCGCCCCCGCCAGGGATCCTTCAAGACACAATCCATCGCTCTGGTCATCCCACTGGTCAGCGAGGCTTCACCGGCCGGTCCGGGTGTGCGTTCCGGCCACGACCAAAGACAAGGTCCAAAGACATCGCCCCTCTCCCGCAATTTAATAAAATATCCTCTCATTCCTTCCTTCCCATCCGCCCAAGTCCCCTTGAGGAGCGAGGGGTGAGTATGAAGGGGTCTGAGGGCGGGGAGTCTATTTCGTGTGTCATTCTGCTCCATTGATGGTGTTCGCTGTTACACACACTCAACGGCGCTAAGTCCCCGCAAGCCCAGCTACGCACAAATATCTACAGGTCAGGTTGGCTCCGAGTAGATCCAGCGCCCCTGGACCGCTCTGCGTCCGGCCTTGAAGACGATGGCGTGGGAGGCCGCAACCGAGATGAACTTCCAGACCGAGATCTTTTCGGAGATCGGTGAGGTCCAATCTCCTCGGTAAGAAGAAAAAGAGCTGGAGGAACTCAGCGGGTCAGGCAGCATCTGTGGAGGGAACGGACAGACGACGCTTTGGACCGTGACCCTTCAATACTCCATTCTTGTCTCCAGATGTTGATGATCACCATGGGCTGGAATGACACATCGTTGAAGATCCCAAAGACCAATCTTGCTCCAAGTTCTCTGTGACCATCCACACCTGGCGCTGGAGAAGCTGTTGAGGTGGGGTTTCTTGTCGCCCTGGATCTCCTCCAGATGGTGTGAAGGGGAACACATGAAACATCTGCCGACTGATGTGGTCGCCAGCTGTTTGCGAGGAACTTTCCCTCCAAAGACTTGCAGAAAAATGCCATTGGGACAGATGATGAGCCAGACGAGTTTGATAAATGTCTTAAACACCATGCAACCCCAAGAGGGATAGATAAGCACACAACAAAAGTCTCAGTACACATGTCAATATAAACCAAACTAAAGAAAACTAAACTAAAACAGATAAAATGAACGTCAGGAACTCGAGTACTGTTCGTGTAAAACCATCAGATTTGAAGCCACATCGGTGGGGACCACACCGGAATTTCTCACTCCGCCCAACAAAGGCCCTTTTAAGACCCACTTTCCACCCCGCCCGCGCTCTCGTCTGAATTTGGGATTTCATCGTCAACATTTCCCAGTACAACTGGCAGCGATCTGGTGCACGGGAGAATCCACGGCCTTTAAGAAATTTGTCAATCTCATCTGGCTCAGACTCATCATTTGCCCCAGTGGCATTTTCCTGCGTGTTTGGAGGGAAAGTTCCTCGTAAACAGCTGCCGATGTTCAGTCGGCAGATGTTTCATGTTTTCCCCTTCACACCATCTGGAGGAGAACCGGGGCCACAGGAAATCCCACCAACTTGTTCCTCAACAGCTTCCCCAGCGCCAAGTGTGGGCGGTCACATAGAACGTGGAGCAAGATTGGCCTTTGGGATCTTCAACCAGGTGTTATTCCAGTCCATGATGATCATCAACCTCTGCGAACTGTGTCATCGTTAACTGACCTGGTGAATGAAGACTAGAATGGAGCTTTGAAGGGCCGTGATCCAAAACATCATCTGTCCATTCCCTCCACATATGTTGCCTGACCTGCTGAGTTCCTCCAGCTGCTTTTCTTCTGACCAATGAGATTGAGCCTCGCTGATCTGTTCCAGAGCCATAGGAAGTTGTTCCTCAACAGCTGCTCCACATCTGGAAGTTTGCTTCAAACTTGGGAGAAAAATTAGCCTTTTGCAAAAGCTCTCGATTCTGTCCGCAGACGTGGCTCTACCAGGTATTGGAGACGATTGGATGTCCACCATGTCTTCTAAACCTCATCCAGTCCTTCCACAAAAACATGCATCTACAGTGCAATGTGATGGCGCTACTTCGGACAGTTTCCCCATGAGTAGGGGAGTGAATTGGGAGTATAAAGATAGAGTTAAAGGGAAAGCAAGTACCGGAAAAGTTACAAAAAACTCCCAAATTAATGGGAAGGAAAGTTCGAGAAGGGATAAGAGAGTAGGGTCAGGGCCAATAGTGACTGGTATGAGAGGGTAGGTGATTACAAAGTTAAAATGTTTATATTAATGCGCAAAATATAAGAAATAACATGGACGAGCTTGAGGCTCAGTTATAAATTGGCAAGTATGCTGTTATGGGAACTACAGAGACATGGCTGCAAGAGGACCAGGGCTGGGGACTGAATATTCAAGGGTATGCGTCCTATCAAAAAGACAGGCAGGTGGGCAGAGGAGGTGGGATAGCTCTGTTGGTGAGGAATGAAATTCAGTCCCTTGCAAGGGGTGACAGAATCAAGAGATGTAGAGTCAGTATGGATAGAACTGAGGAATTGCAAGGGTAAAAATCCCAAATTGGACATCTACAGGCCCCCAAATAGTAGCCTGGATATTGGGTGCAAATTGAATCAAGAGTTAAAATTGGCATGTCGTAAAGGTAATACTGTGGTTGTTATGGGTGATAACATGCAGGTAGACTGGGAAAATCAGGTTGGTACTGGACCACAAGAAAGGGAGTTTGTGGAGTGCCTCCGTGATGGATTCTGAGAGCAGCTTGTACTGGAGCCTACCAGGGAGAAGGCAATTCCAGCTTTAGTGTTGCGTAATGAACTGGATTTGATAAGGGAACTCAAGGTAAAAAAGCCGTTAGGAGGTAGTGACCATAATATGATAAGTTTTAATCTACAATTTGAGAGGGAGAAGGGTAAATCGTAGGTGTCAGTATTACAATTGAACAAAGGGACTATGGACCATGAGGGAGGAGCTGGCCAAAGTTGACTGGAAAGATATCCCAGCAGGGATGACAGTGGAACACCAATGGCAGGTATTTCTGGGAATAATACTGAAGGTGCAGGAGCAGTTCATTCCAAATAAGAAGAAAGATTCCAAAGGGATTAAGGGGCGACCGTGGCTGACAAGGGAAGTCAGGGACAGTATAAAAATAAAAGCAAAGAAGTATAACATAGCAAAGATGAGTGGGAAGCCAGAGGATTGGCTAACGTTCAAAGAGCAACAGAAGATAACTAAAAAGGCAATACAGGGAGAAAAGATGAGGTACGAAGGTAAGCTAGCCAAGAATATAAAGGAGGGTAGTAAAAGCTTCTTTAGGTATGTGAAGAGGAAAAAAATAGTTAAGACCAAAGTTGGACCCTTGAAGATTGAAAAGGGTGAATTTATTACAGAGAACAAGGAAATGGTAGATGAGTTGAACAGGTACTTTGGATCCGTCTTCACTGAGGAAGACACAAACAATCTTCCTGATGTACTAGTGGCCAGAGGATCTGGGGTGACTGGGGAACTGAAGGAAATCCACATTAGGCAGGAAATGGTGTTGGATAAACTGATGGGACTGAAGGCCGGTAAATCCCCAGGACCTGATGGTCTGCATCCCAGGGTACTTATGGAAGCGGCTCTAGAAATTGTGGACACATTGGTGATAATTTTCCAATGTTCTATAGATTCCGGATCAGTTCCTTTGGATAGGTGGGTAGCTAATGTTATCCCACTTTTTAAGAAAGACAGGAGAGAGAAAATTGAATTATAGACCAGTTAGGTTAGGGTTAGGGACCACAGATGGGCTGTAAAATATTCTTCCTTCAATGCATGGATTTTAAACAATAATATATTAAAATTAAAATTCAGTTTTATTTACAGATGTATTGGTCCGCTTCCAGATCCAATCACCACCTCTAACTTTTCACAGGGATGGATTCAGTGAGTGTAGATTGAACTCACCTCTCCCCTCCACCCCCTGCTGCCCCATCACTTCTTCCCTTCCCCTCTCTTCCTCCCTTCTCCCCACTCCACTCTTCTCCCCCTTCTCCACCCCCCTCCCCTCACATCTTCTTCTCCCCCTCTCCCTCCTTTCTCCCATTCTCCAACCCCCTCCCCCACTTTCCCCCGATGCCACCCATTTGTGAACCCAGCCTGTGACCAGTGAATACCCGCACACTATCCCCCACACATTAGGGACAATTTATACAAACCCTAGCCGTAACCCTAACCCTAACCCTAACTCTAGGTTGATAGGCTTGGTAGAAGTATAAATTGTCCCTATGGGATTGTGTGTGATTGTGTGCGGCGGATCGCTGGTCAGTGCGGACTCGGTGGGCCGAAGGGCACTGTATCTCTGAACTAAATGTGATACAGGGGCCCCAGAGGTTGGACTCGAACCCCCAATGTTCTGCCTGCTCATGGGAACTAAATTGTTGGCCACGTTGTCCCAGAGGGCAGATCCCCCTTCCAATGGTCTCTCCAAACCCCCAGAGGCAACGGGCTTTTCAACTGGGTACAGGCAAATGTTGTCAATGTACCAGTGCCACCCACCTGCTCTGGCCATTGGGTCTAAATACCCACCACCCATTTTGAAGCAAGGTGATGGGGCGGGGAAGAAGAGGGGGGAGAGGAGAAGGGTAGGGGGGTAGTGGAGAAGGAGAGATGGGGCAGGAGGGGGGTGGATGTGAGAGGGGAGTTCAGTCTACACTCACTGAATCCATCCCTGTGAAAAGTTAAAGACGGTAATAGATCTGGAAGCGGACCAATGCATCTGTAAATAAAACTGAACCACTCAGCCATCTTTTCATTTGCACAATTGATTTTATTGTATTAATTTTAATATATTAATGTTTAAAATCGGAAAGAAGAATATTTTACAGACCATCTGTGGTCCCTAACCTTAACCGGGACAGCATACGTCAGCGTGTAACGGGGCGCACGGCATGATGAGGCACCCAGATGTCACCCCTGGATTTTGAACATTCCAAAATCCAGGGGCGACAGGGGGACCCCACGCGTCACTACATGTGTCACCACGAGTCATGACCCGACCATGACGTGACAACCTCTTTTCAAGCTGTTGCCAAAAATGTCGCCCAAATGGGACAGGATCCTTAACAGGATCGGTCCGAGTCAGCATGGACTTACAAAGGAGAAATCATGCTAAACTAATCTTCTGGAATTTTTTCAAGATGTAACTAGGAAAATGGACAAGGGAGAGCCAGTGGATGTAGTGTACCTGGGCTTTCAGAAAGCATTCAATAAGGTCCCACATAGGAGATTAGTGGGGAAAATTAGGGCACATGGTATTGGGGGTAGAGTGCTGATATGGATAGAAAATTGCTTGGCAGACAGGAAACAAAGAGTAGGGATTAACGGGTCCCTTTCAGAATGTCAGGCAGTGACTAGTGGAGTACCGCAAGGCTTGGTACTGGGACCGCATCTATTTGCAATATATATTAATGATTTAAGTGAAGGGATTACAAGTAACATTAGCAAATTTGCCGATGACACAAAGCTGGGTGGCAGTGTGAACTGTGAGGAGGATGCTATGAGGATGCAGACTGACTAAGACAGGTTGGGTAAGTGGGCAGATGCATGGCGGATGCAGTTTAATGTGGATAAATGCGAGGTTATCCACTTTGGTAGCAAAAACAGGAAGGCAGATTATTATCTAAATGGTGTCAAGTTGGGAAAAGGGGAAGTACAATGGGATCTGGGGGTCCTGTTTCATCAGTCAATGAAAGTAAGCATGCAGGTACAGCAGGCAGTGAAGAAAGGGCCCTAGTGAGACCACACCTGGAGTATTGTGTGTAGTTTTGGTCTCCAAATTTGTGGAAGGACATTCTTGCTATTGAGGGAGTGCAGTGTGGGTTCACAAGGTTAATTCCCGAGATGGCGGATATGCTGAGAGAATGGAGCGGCTGGGCTTGTATACTCTAGAACTGAGAAAGATGAGAGGGGATCTTATTGAAACATATAAGATTGTTAAGGGTTTGGACAAGCTAGAGGCAGGAAACATGTTCCCTATGTTGGGGGAGTCCATATTGGGGGTATAGTTTAAGAATAAGGGGTAAACCATTTAGAATGGAGATGGGGAAACACTTTTTCACACAGAGTTGTGAATCTGTGGAATTTTCTGCCTCGGAGGGCGGTGGAGGCCGGTTCTCTGGATACTTCCAAGAGAGAGCTAGATAGGGCTCATAGATAGCGGAGTCAAGGGGATATGGAGAGAAAGCAGGAATGGGGTACTGATTGTGGATGATCAGCCATGATCACATTGAATGGCGGGGCTGGTTTGAAGGGCAGAATGGCCTACTCCTGCACCTATTGTCTATTGAAGCAAGGTTGTGTCCCAGCGCCCAGGCTGTTCGGCATCTTCCTATCTGCCCTCTGTCCTTTGTTTTCACGACTGACACAGAAGGAGAGGATCTTCACACTAGAAGCGACAGGAACCTCTTCATCAACGCTGAAACCAAGGTAAGAACTGTGCTTATAAATGTTCAATGGTTATATATTTGTCATATTTACTGAGCTAAAGTGAAATTCGTTTCTGTATACACTTTAATACATGTATCACCATACATAATCACTTTGACAAATAAGCATCTCGGATATGGTACAAGTGTATAACAGTAGTAGATTAGTAGATTGAGATAGTATACAGAGAGGCCAGGTTTGGTTCCAATTTTCAAGTCTCAGTTTGTAAGTGCAGAGTTCTTGTGTTGTTGTGTTGGCGGGGTGTGTGTGGGGGAAGGGGAGGGGGAAGGGAGTGCAGCGAGCATTGTTGAAACATAGAAACATAGACATAGAAAGTAGGTGCGAGAGCAGACCACCAGGTCCATCGAGCCCGCACCGCCATTCGCTCATGGCTGAACACTAAACAGACACACTTACCCACAAACAGTAGACACAAGACACAGAACACAAGACACTACCCTCCCCTTTATACCGCTATCACCCCTCTCCACCCCAAGAACCTCGTGATCTCCTGGGGGAGGCAAAAAACCGGATAAAAACCCAGGTCCAATTCGGGAAAAAAATCCGGGAAATTCCTCTCCGACCCCAATCTAGGCGATCGACACTTGTCCAGGAGATCACTCAGGTCTTACTATACTAACCATACCTAGGTCCATATCCCTGCCCTCTCCCCGTAGCCCCTTATCCCCTTGGCAGCTAAAAAACCATCTATTTTAGTCTTAAATATATTTAAAGTTTCTGCTTCCACTGCTCCCTGGGGCAGTGAATTCCATAAATTAACCACCCTCTGGGTGAAGAAGTTCTTCCTCATCTCAGTTTTAAAAGAGCCCCCCCTTATTCTGCAACTATGTCCCCTAGTTCTAGTTTCCCCGATCATTGGGAACATCCTCGGGGCATCCACCCGATCAAGGCCCCTCACGATCTTATATGTTTCAATGAGATCGCCTCTCATTCTTCTAAACTCCAAAGAGTAGAGTTCCAGCCTACTTAACCTTTCCTCATATGTCAATCCCCTCATTGCAGGAATTAATCTTGTAAACCTTCGCTGCACTGCCTCCAGGGCTAGTACATCCTTTCTTAAGTATGGACCCCAGAACTGTACACAGTATTCCAAATGTGGTCTCACTAATACTGTGTACAGCTGCAGCAAGACCTCCGTGTTTTTATACTCAATCCCCCTAGCAATAAAGGCCAAAACTCCATTGGCCTTCCTGATTGCTTGCTGCACCTGCATACTAACTTTCAGTGATTCATGTACTAATACCCCTAGATCCCTTTGCGTTGCATTACAACGCAGCTCCTCCTCATTTAGAAAATAACTTGCCCTATCATTTTTTTTCCCCAAAGTGAATGACTTCACATTTATTAGTATTAAATTTCATCTGCCAAGTTGTTGCCCACTCACCTAGCTTATCTATATCCTTTTGCAGACTCTTCCTATCCTCCTCATCCCCTACTTTTCCTCCCATTTTTGTATCGTCCGCAAATTTTGATATATTACACTTGGTTCCCTCCTCCAAATCATTTATATAAATTGTGAACAACTGGGGTCCCAGCACCGACCCTTGCGGAACCCCGCTAGTTACCGGTTGCCATCCCGAGTATGAACCATTTATCCCCACTCTCTGCTTCCTATTTGTTAGCCAATCCTCTACCCATGCTAATATATTACCCCCAATCCCATAATTTTTTATTTTTAGCAATAGTCTCTTATGTGGCACCTTGTCAAAAGCCTTTTGGAAGTCCAAGTATACCACATCCACCGGTTCCCCTTTATCCACCCGGGTTGTTACTTCCTCAAAGAATTCGAGCAGATTCGTTAAACAGGACTTCCCCTTCACAAAACCATGCTGGTTCTGTCCGATGAACTCATGTTTATCCAAGTGCCCCGTTAGTGTTTCTTTAATAATTGTCTCTAACATTTTACCCACCACCGATGTTAGACTAACCGGTCTATAGTTACCCGCCTTCTGTTTACTTCCTTTTTTAAATATAGGTGTTACATTGGCCATTTTCCAATCCACTGGGACCGTTCCTGCCTCTAGGGAGTTTTGGAAAATTATCACCAATGCATCCACAATCCCCACCGCTATCTCCCTCAAGACCCTTGGATGTAATCCATCAGGCCCAGGGGATTTATCCTCCTTCAGTCTCATTAATTTCCCTAATACCACCTCCTTGGTGATCTTAATAGTATTTAGCTCCTCCATTCCTACCGCCCCCTGTTTATCCAGCGTTGGAATATTTTTTGTGTCTTCTATGGTGAAGACTGATACAAAATACTCGTTTAATGCCTTTGCCATTTCCATGTTCCCCACCAACAACTCTCCAGTCTCACCCTCCAATGGACCAACGTTCACCTTAGCCACCCTTTTTCTTTTTATATAGCTATAAAAACTCTTACTATTAGTTTTTATGTTGTTCGCTAAATTCCTTTCATAGTCTATTTTCCCCGTCTTAATTAATCTCTTAGTTATTTTTTGCTGACCTTTAAATGCTTCCCAATCCTCTACCCTCCCACTATCTCTGGCTACCTTATATGCCCTTGCCTTCAGCCGAATACTATCCTTTATAGTTTTACTGAGCCATGGCTGACTGTTCTTACCCTTACCCCTTTTTTTCTTCATAGGAATAAATTTTTCTTGAAGGTTATACAGTATACCCTTAAACGTACACCACTGCTCATGTACCGTCTTATTCTTGAGTCTGCTATCCCAGTCAACTTTGATCAGCTCAGTCCTCATACCTTCATAATCCCCCTTATTTAGACTAAGCACCCTAGCCTGAGTTTCAACCTGCTCCCCTTCTATTTGAATATGGAATTCGACCATATTGTGGTCACTTGTTCCCAACGAGTCCCTAACTATGACATTTTTAATTAATCCTGCTTCATTACACAGGACCAGATCCAAGATTGCCTCCCCCCTTGTCGGTTCTGTGACATACTGTTCTAGGAACCCGTCTCTAATACATTCTATAAACTCTTCCTCTAGTCTACCCTGCCCAGTTTGGTTTGCCCAATTAATATGAAAATTGAAGTCCCCCATGATTACAGCAGTTCCCTTTTTACATGCGTCAACTATTTGCAGATTTATGTTCTGACTAACAGCGTCACAGCTATTTGGAGGTCTATAAATTACACCCACTAGTGTTTTTTCCCCCTTATTATTCTCTATCTGTACCCAAGCTGTTTCACTATCCTGATCCTTCAACGCAATATCCTTCCTCTCTATTGCCGTTATTCCCTCCCTTATTAAAAGGGCCACCCCTCCTCCCTTTCTTTCCTGTCTATCTTTCCTAATTGTCGAGTACCCCTCTATATTTAACTCCCAGTCCTGATCCCCTTGCAGCCATGTCTCCGTAATGGCCACGATATCATAACTATATATACTTAATTGCACCGTTAATTCATTTATCTTATTACGAATACTCCGTGCATTTAGATAAAGCACTTTCAGATGATTTTTACTACCCTTCCTTTCCGTTTTTGCCCCTTTTACATCTAAAGCTTTATCTTCACATATTCTGTCTCCTGTCACATTTTGACTTTCCGCTTCCCCACTGATACCCTGCTCTATTTCCTCTACCCCTGCCGTTATTACCCCCCTTGATACCTCCCCCCCGCTACTTAGTTTAAAGACCTCTCTACTGCCCTAGTTATATGATTTGCCAGGACCCCAGTCCCAGCACCGTTCAGGTGAAGTCCGTCCTTACAGAACAGATCCCCCCTGTCCCAGTACTGGTGCCAGTGGCCCAAGAAACCAAACCCATTATTCCCACACCAGTCTTTGAGCCACGCATTTAGCTTTTTAATTTTACGTACCCTCGCCGATTTGGCCCGTGGCTCAGGTAGCAATCCGGAGATCAGTACCCTCGAGGTTCTGCTTTTTAATTTATTCCCTAACTGCTCAAACTCCTTCAGCAGATCCTCCTTCCTCGTCCTTCCTATGTCATTGGTCCCCACATGGACCACGACCACTGGATCCTCCCCCTCCCTCTGCAAATTTCTCTCCAGCATCGCAGAGATATCCTTAACCCTAGCACCGGGTAGGCAACACAGCCTTCGGGACATGTTCTGCTGGCCGCAGAGAACCTTATCTACCCCCCGAATAATAGTATCCCCTATCACTACGGCATTTCTTCTAACTCCCCCCTCTTGAATGGCCTCCTGATCCACGGTGCTGCAGCCAGGTTGCTCATCCCTCCCACAGCCCCTGATCCCGTCCTTACATTGAGTAAGAGCCTCGGTCATGCTCGTCAGGGACAAGGGCTGTGGCTCCTGCCGCATCTCCTCCTGGTTCCCCCTACCTGCCTCGCTTATGGCCACACCTTCCTTTCCTTGCTCACTGCCTACTGAATTAGTTAAACTGGTCGGTGTGACCATCCCCTGGCACAAAACATCCAGGTAATACTCCCCCTCCATGATGTACCGCAGCGAATGAAGTTGGGTCTCCAGCTCATCAATGCGGAGCTGGAGTTCCTCTAGCCTCAAACACTTACTGCAGCTGTAGGGATCTTCTACATCAATGGTGTCGACAAATTCCCACATCTCGCAGTATTGGCACATCTCCTGACCGCCCATCTTATATAAGTAATTAACTGGTCCTATTTAAGAATCCCCTACTGTATTGATACACCCCTTATTTATATAATCCTACCTCCTATAAATGGGAAAGTACTCACCCCAGCCGTAAATTACCTACTGGTTTGGCTGTCTAGTGGTAATTCCGTCCGCTCTTCCTGTCTGGTCCACTGCTCCCTTGCAGTGCGTGGCAAACCTCTTTGCCTCTCCCAGAATCCTTAGCCTCTCAAGCGTATTGCGTGGTCTCCTCTCCGAAGACTCTCGAGCCAAAGACTCACACTTTTCTCACAGGGCACTTCCCTCACTAGGCCGCTCACTCACTGCCGCTCGCAAAGAGCTGTCCTGCTTAAATTGACTGATAAATTGCCTATTTACCAATTTACACAGCCAATTCCTCAGTTTTCAACTGGTTTCACCCCTCTCCTCACACTTGGGCTAGAGCCAATCAGTGGTATCTCTAGCTAATCTGTTGCTCCTCCCAAATCTACAGCAGTACTCAGTTGAGCGGGAGGGGGGGTGTGTGTGGGGGAGAGGGGTGTGTGTGTCAGGGGTATGTGTGGGGGAGGGGAGTGTGGGGGAAGGGAGTGTCTTGACGGGGTGTGTGTGGGGGGGAGGTGTTTGTGGGTGGGGGGGAGGAGGGTGTGTGCAGGGGAGGGTGTGTATGTGGAGGAAGGGGAGTCTGTTGGCGGGGGGTGTCTGGAGAGGAGGGAGGGGGGCCGTGAGCTTTGTGGAGCCGGAGAGGGGGGGTGTGGGTGGGGGAGTGGGTGGGGGTGAGGGGTGAGGGGGGTGGGTGGGGGGAGGGAGGAGGATGACGGGGGTGTGTGGGCGGGGTGTGTGTGTAGAAGCGGTGTATTTCTTGTTGTAGATTAACAAGCTTGTAATTGCAAGAACAGACAATGCATTAATTTACATTTCAGTAAATGTATACTCATGATACTACTGTAAAAATGTTTAATGCAACCAAAGACTCAGGCCATAATTCTTCACAGTTCATAGATGTGGTTTGTGTTGGGCAGTGTTCAAGAGCCTGATGGTTGCTGGGAAGATGCTGTTCCTGAACCCGGAGGTCAGGTTTTTTGGGTTTTTGAACAAAATAATGGGAGCATGGTGCAATGACACACAGATAACTAATAAAATAAAAATCCAGGAACTTAATGATTAAATATTAGTGTAAAAAATATCTTGTCGGGCAGCAAAAGATGCAGACCATAATATCTCATCGTTGTGGTTCATGTTGTGCAGTGTTCGAGAGGCTTGTAATTACTGGGAAGAAGCTGCTCTTAAACATAGAGGTCAGTTTCCCTGCTTTTGTTGGCTTTTCACAATGGTAGGGTGGTGTGGGTCTTTGATATTAGCTGCCTTTTGCAGGTAGCATCTCCTGTAGATCCCTTTGATGGTGAAGAGATCATCACCTGTGACGGACTGAGCAGTTTCTGAGTAACACACGCATAACATCAACATCATCACACTGTTCAAGAAGAGAGTGCACCAACTACAGGGACATTTGCCAGAGTGATACTGCAAAGACTGTACAGACTCGCTGACCTGAGGCACAATGTGGTTTCCATGGAGGTAGATCCACAATGGACATGATCTTCTCTCTACGTCAAATACAAGGAAAATGTCAAGAGCATTGTTCATCGCCTTTGTGGATGTTACGAAAGCTTTGAGGTGGTCATAGGTTTTGTGTGTGATTGCATTGATGTGCTGGACCCAGGACAGATCTTCAGAGATATGGACAACCAGGAAGTTGCAATATAATGTTCTCCACCACTGTCCCATGAATTTGTGGATCATCGGCTTTCCCCTCCTGAGGTCATCGACCATCTGCAATGTTTCCTGTGATTGATCAGAGGACAATAACTGATGAGACGGCCATGGACCAGGGCTGGCACGCAGAAGCTTCATCACACCTGACCCTGCTGTGTTGCTGAGGAAGATCTGGTGTCACTGGAAATGCGGAGCTGATCCTCTGTAAACTGCACTCGGTGGAAGACCATGATGGAGATGTGTTTTTAGAGCTTGGCTGTCAGCGAAGTTGGAGCAGAAAAATGCTGGAGAAACTCAGTGGGTCAGGCAGCATCTGTGAAGGGAATGGACAGACTATGTTTGGATTGGGACCCTTCAAGACTCCATTCTTATCTCCATTTACCAGGTTGGATTATGAAGATAGGAAATGGCCAAGATTGATGATCACCATGAACTGGAGGGACAGATGATTGAAGGTTCTGAAGACCCAATCTTGCTCCACGTTCTCTGCGATCTTCCACACCTGGAGCTGGAGGAGCTGTTGAGGAACAACTTGGTGGGATTTCTTGTGGCCCTGGATATCCTCCAGATTGTTTGAAGGGCCAAACATGACAGATATCTGAGTGCTGGTGGTTGGCCGAGGATGGGGCCCTCAGTGGGTGCCGGAGGTCGGTCGAGGACGCGCCACCGAGAGACCACGGCATCTGCAGAGGGAATGGACAGATGACGTTTGGATCGGGATCCTTTAAGGCTCCATTCTTGTCTCCATTTACCAGGTCGGTTTCTGACGACTGGAAATGGCCAAGTTTGATGATTACCGTGGACTTGAATGACAGTTCCTTAAAGATCCCAAAGGCTCAACCTTGCTCCACATTCTCTGCAACCTTCCACACCTGGAGCAGGTGAACCTGATGCGCTCACGGAGAGCACCGCGCAGCCGTACTGGAGCCGATCTGGCCGCCGGCAAGGAGCCAGTGAAGACTGGATTCTTGTCCTCTGGTCAATCTCAGGAACATGACAGAGTTCGATGATCACAGTGGACTTGAATGGCAGAACATTGAAGATGCCAATGGCCAATCTTACTCCACGTTCTACGCGACCTTCCACACCTGGCGCTGGAGAAGCTGTTGTGGAACATCTTGGTGGGACTTCTTGTCGCCCAGGATCTCCTCCAGACAGTGTGAAGGGGAAAGCATGAAACATCTGCCGGCTGATGTGGTCGCCAGGTCTTTGCGAGGAACTTTCCTTCTGAAGACTTACAGGAAAATGCCACTGGGGCAGATGATGAGACAGAACTGGACAAATTTCTTAAGCTAATCTAAACTAAAACAGAAGATCGATGTCTGGAACCCAAGTGCCGTTCGTGTGAAACCATCGGATTTGAAGCCACATCGGTGGGGACCGCACCAGAATTTCACACTCCGTCCAACAAAGGCCCTTTTAAAGGCCCACAACAAAGGCCCTTTTAAAGGCCCACTAGAAAGAGCTACAGCCTCTTCCCTGCATTTGGGATTTCATCGTCAACATTTCCCAGTACAACTGGCAGCGATCTGTTGCACATGAGAATCCACGGCGTTTAAGGAATTTGTCAAAATCTCTGGCTCTGACTCATCATCTGCCCCAGTGACATTGTCCTGCAAGTCTTCGGAGAGAAAGTTCCTCATAAACAGCTGGCGACCACATCAGTCAGCAGATGTTTCATGTTTTCCCCTTTACACCATCTGGAGATCCAGGGCTACAAGAAGTCCCACCAAGTTGTTCCTCAACAGCGTCTCCAGCGCCAGGTTTGGAAGGTCACGTATAACATGGAGTAAGATTGGCATTTGGGATCTTCAATGTTCTGCCATTCAAGTCCACAGTGATTATCAACCTCTGCCCCATTCCTGAGATTGACAAAAGAACAAGATCTGAAGAGACGGCCACGGACGAGGGGTGGCATGCAGAAGCTTCATCACACCCGACCCTGCTGTTTTCCTGAGGGAATGTCCCGGTGAGCGGGTGGCAGCCATGCTGGAGTCTACCCAGCCGCTGGCATGGAGCCGGTCAAGACCGGACTCGGCCGGCAGTGGCTGCGAACAAGGACGAGCCCAGTGATCAAAGTGTCTGCTGAGAACAAGGGTCAAGGACGGGCACCAGAGGTCGGTCGTGGATGCACCACTGAGAAAACAAAGAGGGACCAGACGTGTTTGGGGGGCGGTGGGGTGGGGCGCCAAGAAGGAAGAGGGACCATTGGGACCACATTGGTCAATCATCACCCCAACAGAAGAAGGACTTCAGGGGCTGATGGACAGACTGTCTCAAGCTTGCAACAATGACCAACTGACAATCATCAGAGAGAGGGCGATGTCCCTCAACAGACGCGTTACACCAACATCGTCACACTGCACAAGGACAAGAGAGATCACATCGAGTGCACTAACTACAGGGACATCTGAATTCTGAGTGTTACATGAAAGGTCTTTGCCAGAATGATCCCTACAAAGACTGCACAGACTCGCTGACCTGAGGCACAATGCGGTTTCCATGGAGATAGATTCACAATGGACATGATCTTCTTCCTGCGTCAAATCCAAGAAAAATGTCAATAGCAGCAAACCTCATTGTTCATCGCCTTTGTGGATCTTAGAAAAGCCTTTGATTCTGTCAGCAGACACGGCCTCTACCAGCTACTGGAGAAGATTAGATGTTCACCACGTCTTCTAAACCTCACTGGTTCCTTCCAATGAGAACATGCATCTACAGTGGAAATTGATGAAGCTACATCAGACAGTTTCCCCTTGAGAAGTGGAGTGAAACAAGGCAGTGTCCCAACTCCCATGTTGTTCAGCATCTTCCGATCTGCCCTTCTGTCCTTTGCCTTCCCAACAGACACGGAAGACGTGTATCTTCAAACCATAAGTGATGGGATGCTCTTCAATGTGACAATGTTGAAAGCCAAGACAAAGGTGAGAACTGTGCGTATAAGGGAACTCCAGCCCGCTGATGATGCTGCACTCAGTTCCCCAAAAGAAGAAGGACTTCAGGGGCTGATGGACAGACTTTCTCATGCTTGCACCAAAGACCGACTGCCAATCAGCGTTAAGACAATTGTTGTCATGGATCAGGGCACTCCGCCCCCCTCTGAAATCACCATAAACACCACTCCACTGGAAAATGTCTCAAATTCACCAATCAAGGATCTACGGTGACTGACAGCCATTCTCTGGATGAGGAAACCAAATCACGTATAGTAAAACACCTTCCTCTACAGCACCCACCTTCGGGAAGCTAAGCAAGCGACATGGAAGAACAGGAAATTCACAATGAAGACCAAGGTAACTGTCTACAATGCGTATGTGTTGAACACGTTACTGTACAGCAGTGAACCTTGGGCGACTTGCCTACATCAGGAACAGTAAATGCAGCCTAGGACGGGCCCGCGTTGGGTGCTGGAGGCCGGTTGAGGAGTGATGTGGAGAACAAAATGGGACCCGCGTCGGAACCAGGACAGATCTTGAGAGATATGAACGCCCAGAAACTTGAAGCAGGATCTTGGAACATAACTTTCTCCACCACTGTCCCATCAATGAAGTAAAGTTTGTGGATCTGCGGCTTTCTCCTGAGGTCAACAAATAGCTCTGTGGTTGTGCGGACATTGAAAACAAAACGTCTGCACTGGAGATTATCAATCTCTCTCCTGTACTCTGACTCGTCATTACCCATCATCTGTCCAACGGTGGTATCGTTGGTGAAATTTAAAGATGGCATTGGAATGGTCTGGCTGTGCAGTCCTGGTGATAGAGCAGGGAACTGAGCACACAGCCTTGAGCTGGTCCTATGTTGGTTATAGAGGAGGTGTTGCCTGTTTGTGCAGATTGTGGTCTGTTGATGAGGAAATTGAAGATCCAGTTGAACAGGATTGAGCAGAGACATGGTTAAGGAGATGTGTGAGGACATCCAGGACAGATCTTCAGAAACATGGACACCCAGGAGCTTGCAACATAACGTTCTCCACCACTGTCCCATGAATGAAGACAAGTTTGGGGATCATCGGCTTTCCCCCTCCTGAAGTCATCGACCTCTGCCATGTTTCCTGTGATTGACCAGAGGACAATATCTGAAGAGACGGCCATGGACCAGGGCTGGCACGCAGAAGCTTCATCACACCTGACCCTGCTGTGTTGCTGAGGAAGATCTTGTGTCACTGGGAACGGGGAGCTGATCCTCTGTAAACTGCCCTCAGTGCAAGACCGTGATGGAGATGTGCTTTTAGAGCTCGGCTGTCAGCGAAGATGGAGCAGAAAACTACTGGAGGAACTCAGCGGGTCAGGCAGCATCTGTGGAGGAAATGGACAGATGACATTTGGATTGAGACCCTTCAAGACTCCATTCTTGTCTCCATTTACCAAGTCGGTTTCTGATGACTGGAAATGGCCAAGATTTACGATCATCATGGACTTGCATGTCAGATGCTTGAAGATCCTGAAGATCCAATCTTGCTCCACGTTCTCTGTGAACTTCCACACCTGGTGCTGGAGAAGCTGTTGAACAACTTGGTGGGATTTCTTAGGCCGCTGGATCTCCTCCAGATTGATTGAAGTTGGGTGCCGAAGGTTGGTCGAGGACATGACTCCGAGAGGGCACTTCATCTGTGGAGGGTTTGGACAGACAACGGTTTGGATCAAGAATCTTCAAGACTCCATTCTTGTCTCCATTTACCATGTTGGTTTCTGATGACAGGAAATGGCTGATTTTGATGATCACCGTGGACTTGAATGACAGAAAACTGAAGGAAGAGGAACCATCGGGACCATATTGGTCACTCATCACCCCAACAGAAGAAGGACTTCAGGGACTGATGGACAGACTGTCTCATGCCTGCAATGATTACAGACCGGCAATCAGTATTAAGACGACTGTTGTCATGGGTCAAGGCACTCCACTCCCCTCTGAAATCATCCTAAACACCAGTCAACAGGAAATTGTCATCCAATTCACCCACCTAGGATCAACGGTGACTGATAGCCACTCTCTGGACGAGGAAATCAATTCACCTACAGTAAACCACCTTCCGATACAGTAACCACATTCTGGAGGATATCCAAGCAGACATGGAAGAACGGGAGTAATAATGTCCTATTGGCAGCATTCCCTCAGATTATCAATCTCTCTCCTGTACTCTGACATTATTTATCCAACAACGGTTGTACCGTCGGCGAAATTTAAAGACGGCATTGGAATGGTCTGTCAGCATTGAATATATGTTATTGTTCGCATTTTTATTGTAAATGTGACAATTCACAAGGATGAGTTGTGTACATAGATACTGTTTAGCGACATGGAAGAAGTAACTCAACGGTTCAAGCAGCATCTCTGGAGAAAAGGAATAGCTGATGTCTCGGGTTGAGACACTTCTTCAGAACAAATTAATTACATTTACACTTCTGCATCATACCTGAAGATTGTTGGGTTCCTAGTCCTGCCCATCTTTTGACCACAACCCTTTGATAGCACCAGATCCTATTATTCAGAAGGGTCTCAACCCATAACGTCATCTATTCCTTTTCTCCAGAGATAGTATCTGACCTGCTTTTTGTGTTTATCTTCAGTATAAACCAGCATCTGCAGTTCCTTCCCACACATCCATTACAAAAGGATTGTTTAATAAAATAAGAGAGTATCACGTGCGTTTCTGGTTGTCGCACTATAGGAAGGATGTGATTGCACAGAAGACATTATTTGTAAAAAAAATTGAAAACCATGTATCATTTTCCTTCCACTTCACAATTATACGCCACTTTGTGTTGGTCTATCACATAAAATCCCAATAATATACATTTACGTTTGTGGTTGTAACGTGACAAAATGTGGAAAAGTTCAAGGGGTATGAATACTTTTGCAAGCCACTGTAAGTAGGAAAGGTGTACAAGAAGACACAAGAGATGCAAATGTTGAAATATTGAACAAAATAGGAGCCTGATAACTGTAACGTCCATTCCCGGTTAATTCCCAGGATGGCGGGACTGTCATGCTGAGAGAATGGAGCAGCTGGGTTTGTACACTCTGGAGTTTAGGATGTGAGGGGATCTCATTGAAACATATAAGATTGTTAAGGGCTTGGACATGCTAGAGGCAGGAAACATGTTCCCGATGTTGTGGGAGTCCAGAACCAGGGGCCACTGTTTAAGAATAAGGAATAACTAATTTAGAACAGAGATGAGGAAACACTTTTTCTCACAGAGAGTGGTGAGTCTGTGGAAATCTCTGCCTCAGAGGGTGGTGGAGGCAGGTTCTCTGGATGCTTTCAAGAGCTAGATAGGGCTCTTAAAAATAGCGGAGTCAGGTGATATGGGGAGAAGGCAGGAACGGGGTACTGATTGGGGATGATCAGCCATGATCACATTGAATGGCGATGCTGACTCGAAGGGCCGAATGGCCTACTCCTGCACCTATTGTCTACTGTCCAGGTTCAGGAACAGCTTCTTCCCTTCAGCCTTCAGGCGATTAAACACAACAAACAAGGTCTGAACTACAATAGACTTATTATTGCACTATAATTGTTTGTTTATTGTGTATGTGTATATATACACACTGAACCTTTTTTAAGTGAAGTCTACTGGAGAAACGCAGCAGGTCGAGTAGCGATTGTGGGAGAAAATGGGCAGACAACGTTTTGTGTCGGGATCTATATTCTGTAGGAGATTGTGTTCGGATTATGTGGGTTGAAGCAAGGGCCACTCCCTGCTCTGTATGTACAATGTTGTTAGATACTACCTGATCCGCTGAGTGCCTCCAGCAGCCCGTGTTTTACTCAAAAATGATAGAAGGACACGGACGCAATGCAGGTAGTGCAGATGGCGAAAAGGGTCGGCATGGACGCGATGGGCCGAAGGGACGTTTACGTGCAGCAGCTGCCATGTGGGTCGGTGTTGCAGAACGAGGTCCTCCCAACTCAGACCTCCGGTTTCCCACAATACCCGGACCTCCAGTATCCCACAATCCCACGGCGTGACCGAGCAGGCGGGCGGGCGGCGATGGCGGAGCCTGACGACTGGGGTGAGCGCGGGATTAGGGACAGGGCCCGGGCTGAAGGCCGGCCGGGTGGGTGGCGAGTGGCGACCCCCTCCCCTCCCCCTCACGGTCTGTCCTCTCGTTAACCGGCGGCTTCCATCTCTTGCAGACACTGTGGACTTCGGAACGCCGGAGGAGTCGGAGACGAAGCCGGTGATCTTGGACAAATGGGAAGGCGAGGACGAGGAGGAGGACGTGAAGGTAAAGGACGGGCCGAGCGGCCAGACCGCGCCGGGCACAGGCTCCTCGGCGTGGGGTAGAAACTGCTGGAGCCGCTGGCTCGGCCACTCCACGGGCTGCCCCCTCCACCACGTTTATCTTGTGGGTGTGGGGTGTGTATCAGGGTGTGGAGGGAACAACCAGCCTGGGGGAAAGTGCCAGCATTCACCCTGGAGTTATGTACACGTCATGTGTTCGCCCCGCTTGCCCAAGTTGCCCATCCTCGCCTCCATAATTGGGTTCCGGTTTCTTTTTGGCCTCATCCTTGGTAATATTTGCCTCGTTAATTTCTGGCCTAATACCCACAAGTGCTCCTGGTTTCTTAGCTGGGTTTAATCGAGTCATACAGCTCCGAAACAGGCCCTTCGGCACAATACTTCAGATGTGTCCTGCACCTCCCAATCCCAGTATCCTGTTCTTTCTATCTTTAGTTTCCCCTGAGGTCAAAATTTCCCTCATTTGTTAACACTGAATAGAAGTTAGAAACCAGGAACTGCAGATGCTGGTTTACAACATAAGTGGCTATATGCTGGCACCAGCATACCCTCACTCTGTCTCTAAATAACACTTCATACTTGTTTTGGCCTATTCCCTGCTGTGCTTTGTCCCGCCTCTACTCTCGTACAGCTTTATTTTCCCACCCCTACTATCGGTTTGAAGAAGGGTCCCGACCTGAAACATCGCCTATCCCAGTTGGCCTAAGATGCTGCTTAACCCGCTGAGCTATTCCAGTACCCTGTGTCTTCTTCTGAATACGTTATTGCATTTGCTTCTCAAAAATAAACTTTATTCACAGTATATGAGGTAATTACAATTCCCTGAATTGGCTGAACCATTAACTCAATATATTCTCATACAGTGTATCAAATGTACTTGTGTTTCCTCCTCAAGCAATGAAATGTTTGAGGTGTTACGCGGCACCCAACCTCTCAGTACGTGTGATAGTAAGATCCTAGATACAGATTAAACCCAAGCAATCTAGGGAAAGCGTGCAAACTTTACACAGATAGCACCAGAGGTCATTACCGAACCCGAGTCTCATGCGCTGTGAGGCAGCAGCTCTACCAGCTGCACCATTGCTGTCTGTTAGATTGTGCTCGTTGGCAGCATTTACTCATGAACATCCTACACTGGAGGACACATATCTTAGTGATCTTTATGGAAAATGTTTTGTGGTTGGTTTGCTATGCTTTTCAATAAGGTTCCCCACTCTCCCGCTTCTGATACACATTGTAGTTATGGTGAACTATGTACAGGTACTTTGCTGGATATTATGGTATTGGGCTTCATACCCCTGTGATCAGTAATGGTAAATACATTGCTTTGCTTCATAAACCTTGCTCTGGGGAATTAAAGTGGAAAAGATGGTGAATGTTCAGGTTTCTCCATGCATCTTTATCTGTGGCAATGTTTAATTCTGAAATGTTAGAGAGAAAAATTAAAATTATGTTTGTCAGTAGACTTCAGATTGGTCCTTTTGCTATTGATTTGCACCAAAGATGTTGCTAGGAGTGTTGAATTCTATGCATTCAAGTGGATTAATATGGCGTCCCAAAAGTTGGTATGGATCATTGGGACAAAAAGCTTACTGGTAGTTTATTTGATTTGGGTGAGTAGGGGTTGATGAAGAGTGGACTTATTATACACAACATCACAGATTTTGGGTCTCCTGCCTACACTGTAGTAGAGGATAATATCCCATTGTGTGGGGAAAGAACTGCAGATACTGGTTTAAAATGAAAATAGACAAAATGCTGGAGTAACTCAGCGGGACAAGTAGCATCTCTGGAGAGAAGGAATGGGTAACGTTTCGGGTCGAGACCCTTCTTCAGATAATATCTCATTGTTCTATTGAAGCCCTCTTGTTCTTCTCAGTATTTTAAACATACCTGACAACTGCTTGAAATTGGTGTTCAGTTGAAACACGAATAGACACAACCTGTGTTTAAAGAGGATTCTGGAAGGTCTTTAGAGGTGATGCTCCCACTTGCCAAGTTGCTCTATCTATTGGAAAATACTCGGTTTCCCCATTCTCCATGCTTCCTGCATTCCTTCAAGGCCCAATTGCCCACCTGGTCCCCTGCTTCCTCGTGAGAGGGTGAGGGAGAGGGAGGTTTTAGGTCCACACTCTTCTTCAGACTGGATGTTCAGACATTCAATCTCTAAGTCCTCTGACAACTTTGGTTAATTGGCTACGCCATGTGTAAAATGCTGATAAAATTCAGTAACGCCCAATACTGAACTCCCTTTATTGTAGATCCAGTGAAAACATTGGCGATGTAAAACAATATTGGCAAGTAGTCATATTGTAAAACTGTCCTGATAGTCCCGAAAGTAAGAACAAGGGTGAAAAGTTTTAAAATGTCAGCAAAATTAGTATGCTGAATTAACCCCTTAATCTTCTGCTGACTATTACAAACCATTCGAGCTTTATGTCATCAGTTTGATACAAGGCATTTGGCTGACTGTTAATTTAAAAAAAAATGTTATTGTTCAATGAATTTCATCTTTCAAAAGCAAGGCGTGTATTTACTACTATCATTATGCAATCTTGGAATTAGTATAGGAATCAATAATCACAAGCCATAAAGCAAAGTCCAGCGGATCTGGCAAATGTTGAGTAAGAATGGAAAATGGTCGCAACGGTCAGCAGGACAGCAACCGTGGAGAATGAAATGTGGCATTAATGTTTCGGGTCAATTATTTTTTTTTGAGAACCTGGTTTCATTTTAATTTGAGCTATGAACGATGTGCATTATTAAATTTAATCCTTTAAAATTTGGATTGTGTAATTATATTTGTCACTAGTATTGTGAGCAAGTTGAGTTAATGAATATCACAGGAGTAAGTAATCTAATATCAAACATTAAGTGCTTCTGAAGATAGCAGTTTTCAGATTTTTATTTTGTTGGCATCTTATTTTGATGTGTCCCTCTAACACACATTATTGTTAATAAAATCCCAGGATAAATTTGGGAGAAATGTCAGATAATGCTAAACACGTGGAAATCGCCATCGTGTGGAATGGTTGAGGCACAGATCTATGTAAAGGATAGCTGACGGAGGTGGAAGTAGCAAGATATCAAGTGATATACTAATGTAGAGAAGCTAGTGTAGAGTAGAGATATCAACATAGACAAATTGGGCCACATGACCAGTTTTGGTTCAAAGTGTTCTATTACTTTCTGCAATAATACTTCTATGAAGTCATACAGTACAAAACCAGTCCATTCAGCCCAACAGATCGATGCCAAGGTTGTAAGCTAGTTCCTTTTGCCTGCTTTTGGTCTTTAACTGACTTCTTCCTGTTATGTAGCTGTCCAAATTTATTTTAAATTCCTCAACACTTTATCTGCCAGTTAATTCCATAAATGCACCACCCTCTGTGTAAAATGGTTACCTGTAGGTTCCTTTAAATCTTTTTCCTCTCACCTTGTATCTCTAGTTTTTGATTCCCCTTCATCTGGGTTGCTAGATGACAGTTTGTATGTAATGTGAAACAGTACATAGATTTTCAAAGCCATGTAAAGTGTTGTGAAAGGCATTAATGAATGAAGCTAGAGGGGGAATCTTTGGATCGAAAAGCCATGTTAAAAAGGTAAAGTTACAATGGTCATCGTTGAAAACATCAACGGGCACGGTGCCTTACAATGCTATGTACGACATTGGCCACAACTTCTACTGAAGTGTGGATGGCCGTTGGCTCGCTAGGAGCTCATCTGCCCTTTGATAGGTCTTGTTTTTGGTCCTGCTGGGGATCCACAGCCCCTTCCTCATCTGGCAAACCAGGTGGGGGAGACGGTTTAGACGCTGACTATCCGACCATGGAGCAGGTAGCACGGGATTACATGATAGCCGTGGCGGTGGGAACTCCCCCTGACCTGACCTAAAATGGTCATGGAGGATTTCAATATGCAAGTAGACTGGGAAAATCAGGTTGGTACTAGATCCCAAGAGAAAGAATTTGTAGAATTCCTACAATTTCCACAGCAGATGGGCAAGGTCCTCAATGAATATTTCTCCTCAGTTTTTACTGTGGAGAAACACATGAGGACTGGGAAACTTGGGGTAGTCAATGGAAGTGTCTTGAAAGCAATCGGTATTACAGTTGAAGAGGTGCTGAAGGTCCTGATGCATATGATGGTAGACAAATCTCCTGGGCCTGATCAGGTATCCGAGTACACTGTGGGAAGCTAGAGAGGAAATTTCAGGTCTTTTGGCTGCTTCCATTACAAATTGTTCATCAAAACTATGCAAATAAATTATGCAAATAAATTACTGTGTCCATCTCCTTGCTGTATGGATAACATTCATGAGGAATTTCTAACAAATTCTGCTGCAAATTGCCTGACATTTTCTTATTTGACTGTTCAAAGGTAATTTTTTCAAAGGGCAAAATGTGTGGCTTGGTAAAGCAAGCTGTAAATTTAGTGAGTCCTAATTCAAATATTTGCCTGATAATATGTTGGAGATGTTGATACAGACTAGTATTCCAACTCCGCAATATCAACTCTACAGATTTGAATGTGTTCTCAACTTTTTAATTTCTTAAGTATTGTTAGAAAGAAAGTTTAGCTGCTTTAGGGGATGACATTGGGCAATGGAAGTATAAAATGGGCTCTCACTTAACTTTTTTTCTCTGATGCCAGCCGGGTAACCTAGGCAGCTTTTTAGGTTGCCAAATGACAGTTTAGGTGGTCATTTAAGACGGCTTGCATGACGCGTGCGATAATGTGCTCGGACGAAGTGCGTAGTTACCAGTCGGAATTATACTCAATGAAGCATTCACATATTATTTCTGCTTCAAATAAAGTCACAAACTAAACATATTCACCAATCAAAACATGATATGTACCACAATGACATGCAGCAAAATTACAATACTGTATCTCAACTCTTTTTACACGTTGCAGTGAATGCAATTTCTATGATTTCTTTCCACTTCCAAACAAAAATGCGGTTGGATTATTCAGCGTATGATCAACCTTGCTGAGACCAAGCGCAGTCTTGGCGATCGCTTCGCACAACACCTCCACTGAGTTCGCAAGAACCAACCTGATCTCCCGGTGGCTCAGCACTTCAACTCCCCCTCCCATTCCGAATTTGACCTCTCCATGGCCAGACTGAGGCTCACCGCAAGTTGGAGGAACAGCACCTCATATTTCGCTTGGGTAGTTTACACCCCAGCGGTATGAACATTGGCTTCTCCAATTTCAGGTAGTCCTTGCTTTCTCCCTCCTTTCCCTCCCATTCCCAGCTCTCCCACAGCCTACTGTCTCCACCTCTTCCTTTCTTTTTCCCGCCCCGCCCCGACATCAGTCTGAAGAAGGGGCTCGACCCGAAACGTCACCTATTCCTTCGTTCCATAGATGCTGCCTCACCCGCTGAATTTCATAGGATACGTTTTCACAAAGATATTTACTCTGTAGAAAAAGAGGGAACAAAACCCTAAATTAAATTTCTTTTGGGGTAGTTTTGGTGTGGATTAATCTCATTTTACTTGTTACACCTTCAGTGGAACATTTGGGAGAATTGCTACATTTATAGATGGAAGGTGTTGCATCAACAAATGGTCATTTAAATTGTCTTTGTTTCCATAGGACAATTGGGATGATGACGACGAAAAGAAGTCAGTTAAGACAGGTAAAAATTAAGATTGCTTTATAATTCTAAGAGAGACACAAAAAACTGTAGCAACTCAGCGAGTGAGGCAGCATCTCTCGAGAGAAGGAATGGGTGACGTTTATGGGTCGAGACCCTTCTTCAGACTAGTAAGGGGAAAGGAATGTAGATGCTGATGTAGAGATAAAGAATGAAATATATGCAAAAAAGTAACGATGATAAACGAAACGTGCAAATATAGGCTGTTCGTTGGGTGAAAACGAGAAACTGGTGTGACGGGTGGGAGAAGGATGGAGAGCGGGAATGCCGGGGTTACCTGAAGTTAGAGAAATCAAATTCATACCACTGGGCTGTAACCTGCCCAAGCAAAATATGAGATGCTGTTCCTCAAATGTGCGTTTAGCCTCACTCTGACAATGGAGAAGACCTAGGATAGAAAGGGCAGTGTTGGAATGGGAAGGAGAATTGATGTGTTTAGCAACTGGGAGATCAGGTTGATCCAGGTGGACTGAGCAAAGGTGTTCAGCGAAACGATTGCCCAGTCTACGTTTGGTCTCACCGATGTACAAGAGTCCACATCTTGAACAATGGGTACAGTAGATGACCTGTGATTCATGATAGAAATAAATAAAAATATGAGAGGCATAAATAAGATAGGCAGTCAGAATCTTTTTCCCAGGATGGAAAAATTAAATACTACAGGAAATAGCTTTAAGGTGATTGGGGCTAAGTTTAAAAGAGATGTGAGGGACGTTTTTTTACAGAGGGTGGAGACGCTACAGTTAAAGGTGGTTAAAGCAGATATATTGGTGGTATTTAAAATACTTTTCGAAAGGCATATGGATATGCAGGGGATGGAGTGATATGGGTTATGTGCAGGTAGATAGGTGATGGTAGACATAACATGCTTGAGTAACTCAGCGTGACAGGCAGCATCGCTGGAGAGAAGGAATGGGTGACATTTTGGGTTGAGACCCTTCTTCAGACTGGTGTCGGGAGTGGGCGGGACAGAGATAGAATGTAGTCAGAGACAGTAAGATTGGTGGGAGAACTGGGAAGGGGAAGGTGGAGAGAGGGGAAAACAAGGGCTATTTGAAGTTAGAAAAGTCAATGTTCATACCGCAGGGGTGTAAGCTACGCAAGCGAAATATGGGGTGTTGTTCCTCCAATTTGCACTGAGCCTCACTCTGACAATGCAGGAGGCCCAGGACAGAAAGGCAGACTGAGTGGAGGTGTTCAGTGAAATGATCGCCAAGCCTGTGCTTGGTTAAGTGATGGTCTTAGCATTATGTTTGGCACAGACACTGGACCAAAGGGCCTGTTCTTGTGCTGTACTGTTCTATGTTTTATGCCTGAACGATGTTGCAACATAATGAACCAACTCTCATACTCAATGTCTTGTCCTATGCTGTAAAGCATAGCCACCATCCACCTCTTCACAAAACCACATTGAACTCCTAATTAGTCACAGCCTTTCCAAGTTAACTTTTATTCTCTACCTTGGAATCTTCTCCAACAACTTTCCTGCTACTAATGTAAGAGCTCCAGGCAATAGTTTCTTGGCTTGTCCGTACTGCCCCTTTGGAACAACTACCTCCAATCTTCTCGTACCTCACCAATGGCTAATAAATATACAATATATCTCTGTCAGAGTCTGTCTTTGTTAAAGTTCTCTCCTATAAACTTCAAATTTTCAATATCAATTTGCTACTCTTGACATGTGCTTCCCATGAACAAACCTTCAATATCCTTTAAGGTTATCTAGCAGGAGCAAGCTGACTCTCAACTCTTACTATCTTACTTATTAGATGCTGTTTTCGATGCTTCCCCTTTTAATGAGCCTTCCATAAGCTAGGGTACAGTTCTATTCCCTTCTATCTCATTGTGGACATTGGACTTCGACTCTGAAACTGATGCTCTACAATGATAATTATATTTCTGCACTTTATATCTTTCCCATCACTACTCATTTACTTTTTGTTTGGCTTGATTGTATTTATGTATATTGTTTGGCTTGATTCTATTTATGTATAATGTTATCTGATTTGATGATAGATGCAAAAGGAAGCTTTTCACTATACATTGATACACGTGACAAATAAACCAAAACCTAAATAAAAAATGGAAATAGAACTCCATCCACTAAACCCACATCAGACAAATGAAAACATTACGTTGGATATTGCAGGTCAGATCGAAATGGCACAACTAATGTATCATTTTTACTTATAACTGATAAAATGATATAAACCATGTCACCAGCTGGGGTGCTGATCTTTCTGGAATTTTTAATACAGAAGGCAAGGTTTCAGAAAAGAAGAAATTAAGTGACAGGATTAAAGAGAAAGAGGAAAAAGAGAAGCAACTGAAGAAGAAAATCGCAGCTCTAAAAAATGTAAGTTGCTTCTTTTCATGGGGAAATTCCTGCGAGCATCTTTTCAGCCAGTAGAGGGCCCTTGCTGGGGAATTGAATGCCATTATAAATTATAAATGTGACAGTGAAATGCTCTAGCATTCAGCATTGACCTAAATTCAGGGCTAAACACAAAGCAGTCAGGATGTACACTTCTGTTGAACCCTCCCTTGGAAAATTGGAAATGCAAAAGGAGTTTTAACTGCAACAGTAAATATTCATTGTAATCTTATTGAAGAAGTAAAAGGTGGCATTTGAGAAGAATGGGTGGTTTGTTATATCACATTTCTGCCAGTATTATTTTGTTTTACATTTGTTTTTATAAGGATGATATGTTATCTGACCTCAGGCAAACATCCCACATATTGGTATTTATGTCAGACTTCAAAGTCACAACTCAATCCCTGTTTTAAGATCATTCATTGGCTCATTATATTTCTTTAAAATTTGCTCTCACATTTTTAACACAGACGGTGAATGCAAACATGTTGCACCATTATCTCTGATGCTGGTGAACATGGGGATTTCTAATGGAACAATCCATTAAGGAGTGGCATGGTTTTTAACACAGCTGACTAGACATGCTCTCTTCTGCATTCAGTCCTTGGATTATTTGGTATTCGGTTTGATTGGATCACTGCTTGGATAGGAGTTGTTGCACAAGGAGTTTTATGGCATTTTCATGAATTCCCTATCTCAATGAATCAAAAGCCCATACTCACCAATAAGGAAGATGATTCACCCCAGGAAAATTGGTACACACCTTTCTGAGCCGCCTTTTCTAGTAGACTAGAAGTTACTGAATGTGAATTCAAATCACAGTGTGGCAGTTTGACAACTTGGTACAAATTAATTATAAAGCAGTTCTCAAAGTGACTGAAGGTGATGGATTGTTCCAAAACCTAGCTGATTTACTCATGTTCTTTAGGAGGTTGCCCAGTAAAGATCTGTATGCAACTCCAGCTCAACATCAACATGGTTGACTCTTAACTGCCCCTGGCATAACATTGCATTGTTTAGACCTTAGGCAGTTCAGGAAGGTGGTCCATTTCCTCCTTAACCTAGTTAGGAATAGGCAATATGATGTCTTGAGAATAAATTAATATAGAATTTGTGAAATAATGAGGAATAGGAAAAGTAAAAATTTACAGGTGTGGTATTTTGATGTTACTGAGAGGTACTGTAGGCACGTCATACTGCAGCAGTCTAACATTTCTTTTAAGTCGTTAAAAGCGCAGGAACCTGCAGAGCTCTCGACAGAGGAACAACTAGCAGAGAAACTTCGACTAGCGAAGCTACAGGAGCAGGCAGACTTGGAAGTTGCGAAGGACACATTTGGTAAGCTGGCAATGAATGTTCTTTAAGTTAAATTCGGATATAGCATTATTTGGATAGTTTCTTGTTGATAGAGTATCCAAGGTGATAGTGTGGCACTGCATGTGTGCCCAACGTTTTCTGAAATTATTGGGCTCTGATCTCAATTGATTTTCAGTAAATAGCTGCTGGAACTCCCCTGGGCACAATCACCTTGTTTTTCATGCTCTGTGGCAAAGTATTGTGAACAGTTCCAGAAAGTGTGAGTCTGAAGGCTGTTTTGTTTAACTGAGCTAAACTGACCAAGAACTTCCCAACATTAATCCCTGGTCAACATGAAATTAACTAATGTTAGCCAGGTAATTAAGAGATTTTATCAATGGGCTGTTATTGAAATTAAGCCGACTAATTTGCAGTGGAAGTGCCTTACCTGTTTTCATTTGTGAGAGACCGATATCTCTGGCGTGGCTGGGGTTTGCTGCCCATCCATAATTGTCCCTGGGAATTTATGTGTGAGCTGCTACCTGGAACTACTGCAATCCTTGTGGAGCTATTCTGATAGTGTTTCCCATATTTGATGGATGTGGAGGACTTTGCAGCTGAAGAGCAGCCCACAAAATGGAAAAATTAATTAACAAAGCTTTCCACCTACTGAAGAGTGTTAGAAAGAACAGCTAATTGGCTGAGAACAGATTGTCTTGGTGGATCCCAGAGCAGAAATTTACTCCCATCATCATGATGATCACTTGACATTCTTCCACTGGCTCTCATGTTAATTGCACATTTAAATTTAAGCTGTGAAATAAATTTGGAAGGTTTTGGAATAAGGGACAGGCCGTGGAACTATTTAAATGACTTTTAAAGAACTGGCACAGATGCAATGCATTGAATAGCCTCCTGGGAGGATGATGATCAAGAAATTTAGAGAAGCAATTGGAGTAAAACTTGGTGCAGTTCTGTTTTTTTGCTATAGATGGGGCTGAAACGCCACGGCTAAAGCTGCATGGATGTTTGAAGCCAGGACATTTTATTATTTCTGTTTGCATTTAGTCTTAGACTTGGACTTTTGAGTGGTTCAATATGCAGAAACAATGATTTTCTATTGCTTTTACCTCATGTGAGCAATGCCATTTCATAAGCACAGCAGGATCTGCCCGTTCTGATTTTTCTGGTCCATAGTTATCTAGCTGCACTCCATTCAATCATTTAAGCACATTTTAAAATAGAAGACCTTGCCTTTAACATTCAGTGTCGCACTTTCTGCATTTTCTGAAGTCAGCAGATATTTACGTATGTCCAGAATAGTTAGCTGTTTTTCAGAATTAGTTTGGAGGTCTTTCTGAAAGGTGAAGGATCACAACACTTACAATAAAGCCTGGAACTTTTGCTACAGTTCTCGAATTGCTATTTAAATCCATTTTGAAAGTTTATTCACATTCTGTGCAAATTCCAGTGTAGAGTGCTGCAGCTACAGTGCCCTCCATAATGTTTGGGGTAAAGACCCATCACTCATTTATTTGCCTCTGTACTCTACATTTTGAGATTTGTAATATAAAAAAATCACGTGGTTAAAGTGCACATTGCCTTTAATAAAATCTGACAATTTTTATTTTGGTTTCACCATGTAGAAATTACAGCAATTAATTGGGTGCTTTCTCAGAATGTGACATGATTGGCTTAGCAATACTATTGGTGGAAAATATTACCAAAAGCTCCTGATTATTTTATGTTTTCCTTTCCATTCCAGATTGTTGGAAGGATATATAAACATGTTTCAGCTATGATGACCCAAGGTGTTGTGGCATTTCTAGAGTCCATGGGAGTAGACACCAAATGTTGGTGCCTTCCTAGTTGAAAATTATGAATAAGGGTTATCTGTGCTGTTGATATTTGTGCTGAGATGGTTTTAAAAAAAAAGACTGACAAGCTTTGCTATGAAAATTAATGAGATTAGTGGGAAAATATTTTTATTGCTTTTAAATTAAAGCTTCAATCTAGACAGACATAAGGACATTAAAAATAGAGGTTTAAAGATCAGGAATTGAGGCCAGGTCATTTGCAGAAGAGGTAATATGGCCTTTGACATTTCAGTAATTTCGCAACATTTCCATGGGAATTGTGGGGAGCACAAAGCTCGCCTTGATATTTGACAGCTATACCAAGGAATGTCTAAAAGACAAAGTGGAAGGAATAATGGGAGCCAGATTAGTTCTTGAAACAAACTCTCTTCTTTGTAATTCTTTAAATTCCTGAAGTGAAAATATCACCTATTTTCTTGGTATATTGACCATTGGTTAATTCAGAAAGGACAGTGAGCCACATTGTATGACTGGTGTGTGCTCACTTTGAGCTTTGTTTTATGTAATATTACATTCTGGGCTCTTGTGCACCACCATAAGTCGTTCTACTGCTCGAAACCGATCTCCAATTTCAATGCTCACAGGTATAAACCATCTGGGCAATCAGTTGAGGGATTAATATTGGCAACTAATGGATGACTTAAGAGTTCAGAATTTAGCTTCATACTTGTATTACACTGGTGGGAATTGGCCATTAGTTCCTACTCCAGTTTACCATAAATTTTCAAAATGTAACAATAGGTGTTACATCATTACCCACTGCAAATGAAAATTAGCCAGTTCCAATCAGTTGACTGCATTCAGATTCCTCTTTGAGATAGTTTTTTTATTGTGCTCTAGATTGCACGTGGGAGGATTTTTTACATTATTTTGTTATGTGTTGTGGCTTGTAGGTTTGTGCCATTATTTCCCAGTGAGGGTTGAGGTCGTGTGTGGACAGTCTGGCTGGGAGGAGAATTGTGCTTTAGGCTCCTTCGCTGCTTGTTGCAGTGAGTGGTGTAAAGTACCCTTGAATTGAATTGATTGTGGCTGAGGGTGCAGGACTTCAATAAGAGTGTCAATGATTAAATCAAGTGGTGTTGATAATCTTCAATTGATCTGAAAACATTGATGAAAAGCTGTATAGATTAACTGCTCCACTTCATCTTATCCTACTCTCCCGGAGGGCATATTTTAGAAGCCCTATGTTTAGGTTCCGCATGTGAGGCTTGTAATAAGATAGGAGCCCATGGTAGTAGAGGCAAGGTTCTAGCATGGACAGAGATTGTCAGTGGAAATAAAGGGGGCCTTTTCTGGTTGGCTGTCAGTGACTTAATGAGGTTCAGCAAGGGTTAGTGTTGGATACGCTACTCTTTAATTTGTAAATTACAATACAATACAAATTTATTATCATTTGAGCCCCAGTGAGACTCAAACGAAATGTTGTTTCCACAGCCATACAAACAAAGACACTGTCTTACAGACATATACATAATTAAATTCACACAAACATCCATCACAGTGAAGCCACTGTGATGGAAGGCAAGTCTTTTCTCTCCCCTGTTCTCCGTGTCTGTCCCGATGTCCAAGCCCCAGGCGGGTGATGATAAGTCCCAAGGCCATTTTAGGCCGCGCGGGGCGATTTACGGCCCCGCTCCCGGTCTGAAAGTCCAAGGTTGGAACCCCCACGGGCGATGGTGAGTCCCACGGCCATGAAGCCGCGCCGGGTGATGTACTGTCCCGGTCCGGGTTGTTCCAACCCCGTGACACCGGCTGGAGAAGTCGCGTTGCGGGAGTTCCGGGAAGCGGTCTCTCTCTCTCCTCCCAGACCCGCGAGCTCCCGATGTCCCAGTCCACCGGACCTGCGGCTGCGTTGCTGGAGCCTCCGAGCCCCAGGAGTCGAGTCGCAGCAGCGAGTCACCGCCGCTCCCCACGCTCCGAGGCCGGCCACCCCCGACGATGGTGAGTCCGCAGATCCGCAGCTCCGCAGTCTCCCGAGCCCCCGGGTCGTTCAGGCTGGAGGCCGCTCCACGGTGCTAGGCCCCAACGACAGCCGAGACCCGACAGGGAAAAAGTCGGGTCTCCCGGACAGGGAAGAGATTTAAAACAGTTTCCCCCTCCCCCCCCCCGCCCCCCACATTTACACATTTAAAAATACTATTAAAAAACACAAAAACTACATTTAACTAGACAAAAAATAAAAAAAAAAAAAAGACAGACAGGCTGTAGGGGCCGCTGCAACGGGTGAGTCGCGCCGCCAACTAATGATCTGAATGAGGAAATTGATGGCTTTGTGGCCATGTTTGCAGATGATACAAAGATAGTTGGAAGGGCAAGCAGTGTTAAGGTAGCAGATAGACTGCTGAAGAACTTGGACAGGTTGGGAGAGTGATCAATTTTGCTCCTGTCTCATGGTCTTGTATCCCTGTCTCTCGGCTTCCTCATTGCTCATCGTTGTGTGAAGACTGAGAAAGACGTTTTTTTGGAATTGACTAAGGAATACAGAGCATTGAATACAAGGTGGAGCATTGAATACAAACTGAAACATTCTTGTAATACTCCAGATAAATGTTACATGTCTTGCTGTCAGCTGCATCCTCCTTGCAAATAATTGATTTTCTATATGGCAAAATTTTAAATAATTTGTAATTAAGTGTTTTTTTGTTTTGATGAAATTGTGAAGGCGTCTTATGAAGCAGAAAAATCTTAAGAGATGTATGGAATGTCATTGTTTTGAGTTAGGATTGTAACTGTTTCCAAGCAGTAATGCCAATATTGGGGTGTAGTCCAAAATAAAGACCTAGTTAATAATATGACTGATTCTTGCTCATTGTGAACCCAGTTTTGGTGCTGACTCTCTAATGTTCCATATCATAATAAAATGTCCTCTAGTTGAATCTTCATCTTCCAAGCAATTTAGTAGAATATGTTTTTAGTAGAAAGAGTGGCACAGCTGGTATAGCTGCTGCTTCACAGTATCAGAGACCTGGTTCATTCCTGACCTCTGGCATTATGTGGAATCTCTCTATGGAGTGACCACGTGCGTTTCCTCCAGGTGCTCGTTCCCTTCCACATCTCAAAGGTGAGTGTGTAGCTTAATTGGCTCTGTAAAATTGCCCTTAATGTGCAGGGAGTGGATGAGAGAGTGGATAGTGGAACGAGTGTGCACGTAGGTGTAGACTTGTTGGGCCAATGAGCCTGTTCCTATACTGTATATCTAAACTAAACAATAAAGTAAATCTCCATGTTATGGGAAGAAAGATGAACTTGAGGAAGATAGAGCAGTTTTCCTGAGCCCTGGCAAATATGTATCTACCAGTGAGCAACAAAAATAACACATTTGATTTATAAATTGTTGTTTTTGAGACTTTGCCTACTGGATGCTGTGCTCTACAAATAAACAATTGGAAGTAAATATTTTAGTATGCCCTGAAGCCATGATTGGTCTTGGTCTCCTTTTTTCCCCTGCTAATGAGGGAGTTACACCTGGTCTGTAGCCCTGAATCACTGGAACTGAGAAAACATCTAATGTTTGCAGTTGAAGTTATCAAGCTAGGTAACCTGGGGACTGCCTTACACCTAAGGTATGTTGTGTGGAAAACCAAGAATTGCGAGGAGGACTTTGATAATGCATTACCTAGGGGGAGAGGTGCATAAAGTCTTTGCTGCAGAATTTTGCCTCTCTACTGTAGGAACATCTTAACTCTATCGCTGATTTTTATCTTTCTTATTGATAACATTTACTGAATCACATGAAAGACTGTTTATGTTGTGAAAAGTGCATTGGGGTGTAAGGAACTTGAATTTTGACACTCGTCCAAAGTAATAGAATTTTTTTTCACGTTACCTTCCTCCAGGCATGAACAATGTAATGCAGTTTGGAATTGATTCCATGTGCCCATCTACTAGAGAAGACTTTACAGAATTTGGGAAACTTTTGAAGGAAAAGATTACACAGTTTGAAAAATCTGTATATTATGTGGACTTCTTGGAAACCTTACTCAGAGACATTAGCATTTCATGTAAGTTGATTATGTGGGTTTAGACATTTTTGTTGGTTTATATATTTTGGCATTGTCAAAAATTACTAATCATGCTGGAATGGTCTTATAATAGTCTTGTAGGATTTCAGAGTCTAACATTGAGCTTTTGTGTTATCAAAAATTGATCCGCCTCCAAGGTAAATTTGGACATAATCTTCATACAGGATTCCTTGCATAATCAAACGGGAATTTTATTCTGTTCGTGTTTAGTTTATGCAGAGCCCAGAGGCATTTGTTTGATGGGTTCCATCTCCAGGGTAGTATTTTTGGGTGTTAAAATGTTGCTGTTTACTACTGGGCCCATGTGTGTTTGGGGTTGCAGGAGTTCAGCTCTGACATTTTTTTCAGTGGAAGCTGACGACTTGAAAAAGCTGAACAACTCTTTGACGTCACTGTGTTCTGAAAAACTTAAACAAGAAAAGGTAAGATGATCCTCGGTATCTCAATTTTTCCCACCTCATATTGGAGCCAAGATGCGGATACAATAGTATTGAGTTTATAAACAGAGGCACAGAGATTCTGAACTCTGTTCAGGTCACAATCAAAAAGTAGGTGTGGCCTAGGTAGAGTCACCACTAAGTCAGAGAGATTAAGATAAACATCCTGCCAAACATTTGATCTTAAAATTCTAGTTGGTCCATATGCAATACTGAGCAATACTATATGTTGGAATTGCAATATTTTGGAAAAAACATTAACCCAAAGCTGGGCAACATTTCACCTGTGAGATGTTTCCATCCAATTCACCTCTATAAGTGGCACATTACTCACTATCACCATTCCCGTACCAACACTCGCCTTGCATCCATAATATTGTTCATGTGGGTGGCAAAGTTTGATCAGCAAAGTCTGCAGCCTATACCTTTGGAATTATAAGTGTTCATCCAGATAAATGCTGTGAGAGTACTTGCTTCCATCGCCCACTTAGGTGGTGTGTCCAGATTTCAACCACTTGGGTGAAAATGTTCTGCCTGAGATACCTGTGAAGCCGCTAATGCTTTACTCTAAATTTATGCCCTCTAGCTTTAACTTTATACTTGTAAGTAAATGATATTGTGCTAGTTTGTATAAATCTTGATTTATTTTGTATACGTTTTAATGAGATCATTTGACGAAGGACATCCTTGTGATTGAGGCAGTGCAACGTAGGTTCACGAGATTGATCCCTGGGATGGCGGGACTCATATGAGGAAAGATTGAAAAGACTAGGCTTGTATTTGCTGGAGTTTAGAAGGATGAGGGGATGGATCTTATAGAAACATATAAAATTATAAAAGAACTGGACAAACTAGATGCAGGAAAAATGTTCCCAATGTTGGGCGAGTCCAGAACCAGGGGCCACAGTCTTAGAATAAAGGGGAGGCCATTTAAAACTGAGGTGAGAAAAAACGTTTTCACCCAGAGAGTTGTGAATTTGTGGAATTCCTTGCCGTGGAGGCCAAATGGATGGATGTAAGAGAGAGTTAGATAGAGCTCTAGGGGCTAGTGGAATCAAGAGATATGGGGAGAAGGCAGGCACGGGTTATTGATTGGGGACAATCAGCCATGGTCACAATGAATGGCAGTGCTGGCTCGAAGGGCCGAATGACCTCCACCTATTTTTCTATGTCACAGAGAAAAAACTTAAAAGTAATACAAATTATTTTTGGGAGCATTATCACTAATACTGGTTCACTGACTTTTGTGAATTCTTTTCATTAATTCTGAAGTGATTTTTCTCGGTTTACTATCAGTACTTGTACAATGAACTCTGAACCTTTAGACCTGGAATGCCAATGTCCTTTAAGACTTGCTTAATTCACAAAGCATTTGGCCACCTGTCCTTTGATTTGATGTTAGTTTTTTGTTCAATCACAATCATGAAGAACTTTGAGATTTTTTGATATTGAAGGTACAGGTTGTTGTAGAAGATTTACACACAAACAAACTCCTTTCAAATCTTTTGGTGAAGAAGGCTGACTATTTTTGTTTCAACCCTATAGCAAAGCAAACCCAAGAAGAAGAAAAAGGCCCCTGTCCTCGCGGGTGGATTTAAGGCAAACCTGAAAGATGATCTTGATGACTATGATTACGCGCAGGAGTACGATGACTTCATGTGATCCTGTCCTCGTGACCCAGGCTTCTTCCAGCATGTTTTTTGTAGACAACCTCCTGTTGCTGGTTTGTCCTTGAGCTGCACAGAACCTTTGCATTGTTATGGAACTAGCCAGGACACTGGATGCCCCATAATAACATCAACAGGTTTTACTACTGGTACCATAATTACGCATCGTTACTGTCAGTGACAACACTCACATAGCACTGTGGAGAAAGTACCTGCATGGATTTGGGGTGGGTGGGGAAGAGAGCTATATATTTGGAAAAAAATATGGAGCCTTGCAGTGTCAATGCCTCAGCATCTATATTGTGACCTGAACTGACCTAATATCACGTTTATTGTGATACTGTAGAATTGCAGAGTCAGATTACTATTTTTAAAAGTTCTTAAATTTTGCCAGTGTTTTCTCTCTCAGAAACTAAAACAGTCCAACTAGAGAACCTGATTTTCTGACATTGTGTCTTTTAGTTTCCGAGTCAGTCTGCCTTAAGAGAACATGCCCTCAATGCTTACTCTGAATTGGGCTAATAGGCAAGAGCCATGTGGTCTCCTTATTGTGTTGCTTTTTTTTTGTCCCGCCCCCTTGGGAAACTGAAGACTAAAGAAAATAACATTTCCATTTACTCTCTTTGCTCTTCCACCATCGCTTTAAAATAATGATCTTTTCATCAAATTACTGTTTTGTGGGAGCTTGCCGGTTACAGATTAACTGCTGCATTTCTTGCATTAAAACAGTGACTACAAAGAGTACTTAATTGGCTGTAAAGCACCTTGTTCCATCTTGAGTTTGTGAGAGATGCTATATAAAACCCATGCTCTTATTTCAGGGGTAAAATATTGTGTGGCTAGGGTTATGGGGAGAGTTAATCCATTGGGCTAGGTGTTCTCACTTAATGTATGACTGGTGTGTACAAAATCTAGTTGCAACAACGCCCACTTTGCTGGCAGCTTGCTGGCGAGGAATGACTGACTGGTTGACAAACTGGACTGATGCCACTTTTTTTTAATGGGATTATACTTTGAAGTCTGGCTTTAGGCAAGTCAGGGAAACTTACTGAGCCTTGAATGTTTCAATGCTGCCTATTTAATTGGTCCTATCAGAGACCTGGCATTTGACTTTAAGCATTTTTGTTGAAAGCATGAGATAGCAGAAAGTAGACCCTTGTGAAAGGGTTTTGAATCAAAGATGCTAACAATAGGGGAAATTACTCTTCATGCCAGCGACTTGCACTAATGGAACTGAATGCAGAAACTTCAATGAAAATGCTGCAGTGTGAAATGTGGCCTTTATTTTTACATATTCCGCTAGAGTTGTGGGATAAACTCTCTTGCACAGTGTTGAAGGCATGTGCTGCTTACTAGCTGTAACTCTGGCCGGCCTTTTGTAATGGGTTGGAAGTGTGTATAAAGTGACATCAGTGCAGTAAATGTTCAGTTTATTCATTTTAACTGCACTTTACAAATATTCTACAATGATCATGAGGTGCTTTTGCAACCCAGTATAATTTCTTAGTAATGGGAAATTATGCATTATTTTCAAAGTCCCTTGGTATTATTTTAATTAGCAATAGTTGCATTTTGCAGTCGTGAACACAAACAGCTAACAGTAGCTCTTGTATTGACCTCTCTACCTGTCCCAAATTTATTATACAAAACATAACTTCCCACTATCCATTGAACAGTACAACAGATGAGTAATTTATTTTTACATTAATCTTATCTGTTGTTGATTAGTCAGGAAGGCTTTACTACATGTAAACATAATTGGACACTTGCTATGTTTCAGGAAAATAAATGAATATAATATCATTTTCTGCATTGTTTCTCGTGCCCTTCAGAAAATATAAACCAGATCTGGTTGTGCTTTACAAAGATTGCAGCATACATTCCCATTTGTTATAACTTTTTTATTTAAAGAGGACTGCTTTTCTAATTTTACCCATCTTTGATTTCACTCCTGTGAGATCAGAATTGTACTATACTAGGATGGTTTTGCCTTATATATGGGATATTAACTGCTAATTATTTACCTCCAGGAGAACAAGTGGCCATCCAAGACACTATATTGAATTATCATTACTTCAATGCTTGATCTGAAACTGCTAGTGATAATAGTATGGTTAAATGGCCATTCAGCCGCCACAAGTCTGTACCAGCTGTAGGTAGGTCAATCCCATTTTCTTCCACTGTACTACTTTCCTTGTATTCTTGTAAATTATAGCCTGTAAAAGCCTGCTTGACACCACCCTGGCAGGGGCTGTGTACAATTAAAGAAACCTTTCCCAACCATGCTTTATCTGTCACATAAAATTGGCAGCCCAATTCATTGAACATCCTGCTGGTAGAAGGTTCAAATCCCATGGGTCCTTCTGCCTGCCTTTGTTGTCCAGACCCTAGCCTAGATATGTATAGATGAGATGGTGCTACTATGAGAGGTTTGTATTACTGTCATACAAGCTTCAGTAATCTTAAACCATGCATTCTGACCATGTGCTAGAAGTTGGTAGTTATGGCTACTTTCTGAGTATTCAGTGCAGTTGTTACAGACCTGTGAATGGATGCAGGCAGCAAAAACATATTTTAAAAAAATGCATTAATCGTTTTATTTCAGCCACTGTATTCAGTGTCAGCATGTTCTTGGGCTGTAATTTACATTTGAAGGATAAATGCATGGTACCACTCTAATACCATTCAGAAACTACCCTGTACTGCACTTTGCTCAACTGCTATTTCCAAGTAGCAGCTGTATATATACACTGGGTCCGTGCTATTAATTTACCAAGAAATAGTTGTTTTTAGTCTGAATGTAAATAAGCGTTGTACTAAACACCAGTGAATTATATTTAATGTGTAAGAAGGAACTGCAGCTGCTGGTTTAAACCGAAGATATAGACACAAAATGCTGGAGTAACTCAGCGGGACAGGCAGCATCTCTGGAGAGAAGGTCTGAAAAAGTGTCTCAACCGGAAACGCCACCCATTCCTTCTCCAGAGATGCTGCCTGTCTCGCTGAGTTACTCCAGCTTTTTGTGTCTACCAGTGAAATATTGGTCAACTCAAAAGCGAAACATATTTACATAATTACATTTTTTTACAATCTGAACAGACTTTTTATATGTATTGAGCTTCAACCCAAACTGAAAACTTAAGAGCATAAATACTTAGCTGGCAATCATGTCTTTTAGGTAACATCTTGTCTGGGGTTCTTTAAGGAGCTTGTTTGCTATGTCTGTGAAATTGTGTTCATAAGCCATTTTATAAAACAGGTAGACATCTTCACAGTACTGCAGTAACCGCTTCAGATTTTGACTTGCTCCAGCATTTCCCTTTTGTTGTTTAAATCTGGAAGTATTAAAAAAAGACATCCCAATTTCCAATCTTGTACAAGGAAATCTTTTGATTTACTGCATGGATTCTCTTTTCAAACATCTTTATAACTGGAATTCAGTTTGGCTTCACAAATCTTATTCTTGTTACTTTCTGTGATAATTTATATCAGTGTGGTGTGAACATCAACTGGCAAATTTGTAATATTTTCTCTTTCCCATGCTCAAAAACAAATTTGCCTTTTCACACATGAGCTAAGGTTATGGGGCCATATTTTTCATTTCTTCAATAAAAGGACACCAGCTTGGTGTGTTACCTATCCCTAATTGACCCTGAAATAAGGGAATGGTTAAGAGGACCATGGGTCTGGATTCACTCGTAGGCCAGACTGAGGAAAGAGGGCAAACTGTCTTCCTTGAAGGATATCAGAACCAGGTGAAATTTTACAATCTGTTGGTTGTTTACATTACCTGACTGGCTGCTTTTAATTATTCCTCCTTTGATATCATTAGATATTCTTACACCAGCAATCAAGATTACATTTCTCCTCCCACAGAAACTGCTGGTTGCCCAGTAGAATGACTACCTTTCAGTCAGTGACATGGGCAGCTGTCACCAACAAGCATGATTTTCAGGGAGCCTGAGATGTCCAAGCATTCATTATATAGTCAGGCAGAAGGAATGATGCCCCACAATAAAAGACATTTCATTTGCACATCTAAAAACTTTAATTCCAGTCTACTCAAACAGTGAAAATACTGATTTCCAAATTTTACTCTCATGGTTCAGTACTCGTTACATCAGTTACATCAGCTCTGAAATAACACCAACCTTCTTATTTTATTTAAATCCTTAGAAACAATTGTCAATGAGCAAATAAAAACTTTTATCTCCCCATACAAATAAATCATTTGTGTATCTTTAGGTTTTGTCTCAATTCTCCCTTCCCGACCAATAGCTATACAAATAATATATCATAGAAACGGAGCCTTCAGCCTAAATCATCCAAGCCAACTAACATGAGGTAGTCCAATAATAGTCTAAACTTTTTGTATCAATAATACTCACTTAGTGGAAATTTCCTCAAACAGGCTGTGCTGGAGCTGGTGCTGTTGTTTAAACTCCTCTAGATATGCAAAATCACCACAAACAATCACATGCTGGTACAGAACTTCTGCCCAATCAGGTATAAAGTCGTATGCCTCTGCAACTATGGAAGCCTAGAAAGAAGGAAAAGAGAGAGAATTGAATGAGTTCAGCAGTTAAGGTAAATATTATCAT